>NW_017535153.1:11067-14909 GCF_001853355.1 Bactrocera latifrons
CTTGTCGGTGATTTCGCCGAGTTCTATCACTTACATTCATTTCCCTGCGCCATACGACACGTTCGGACTGGCCTCCATATAAATATTTGTTCATCGAGTTCCTTCACTCTTGCTAGGATGTTCTTTTGTGTTATCAGTTTGAAAGATTTCGTATAGGGCGACTCCGAGGCGACAACTATGAACCTAGGAGTAAATAGGTTACAGAAATAGTTGCAAAAAAGGTTGAAAATACTTTCAAAAAGTCATCAATTCCGATAGTTTCATACACCAGAGTTGTACAAATGCTCACTACATACCATAAAAAATATCTGATTCTTAAACAAATGTTTTTAAGGAACCCAATAGGTTTGAGGTCTAAAAGAGACGACTTTGTGTCTTCTGTCCGAAAATTATTTGATATCGCTGCTTGTAAATGCATTTATTTTTCTTCTTGCACTTGTCCAAAGGAAAGGWAAGTTCCTATCAATGAACAACCATTTCTCTTGGACCAGAGAACCAGAAGAAGTGGTCGCATTGGAAGTGTTGATCTACCTGAAACAAAAAAGATTACAAAGAAAAATGAACGTGAAGAAAAGTTTTCTAAATGTCATTCAACATCAACACAAGTATCAGCTAGAACACGTGACCATTCAGATCAGCCAGACTCTCATACAGACGACAACAATGTAGGTGCGTCGCACATGGATTCTTCAAAAACGATGCTGATTATGAATTTTCTCTTCCATCCTCTGAAACCAAACAAAACACACTAGTATTCGAACGCACTGCTTTAGCTGCCCAAAGATTTGGATTAAGGGATAGAGCAGCGGCCTTGATTATTTCATCTGCTTTTCTGGATGCCAAAAAAGCAGGTTTGATAACWGAGGATCAGGCTAGCTTTGTCACTGACAAATGCAAGATTAGTCGGGCAAAAAAAAGTGTTGGGAGTTAAGCTCCAAAACACTGAAAGTATTGACTCTGTATATGGGCTGTATGTTGACGGCCGCAAAGACAATACACTTACACAAGTCAGCGAAGGTGAAAAGTACTACCGCGACACTGTCTCTTATAGGTCGTCATTACTTTGGTAATCACAACCATTACTTTGGTCACTTCTCCTTCCGAGTCAGCTGAGGATGAGACGCAAATTACATATATGGCAACATTTACAAGACAATTCAGTTGATGCAGAACATCTAGAAGTTGTCGGTGCTGATGGCACCAACACGAACACAGGTTGGAAAGGTAGAATCATTCGGAAACTAGTAGAGAGAATAGGTAGGCCTCTTCTACATTTCATCGAACTTCTATTTCGTGCTCTTTTCGAACACATAGATGGTGTCTCAAAGAGTCCAAATACATTCTCTGGCTACATAGGTAAACTGCTCCCTGATTGTGAGAAGCTGCCTGTTGTCAAATTTGAAAGTTTTCAATCCTGACCATTTCCTCCTTAGGTTATTAATCCGACCCAACAGACGGCACAGACCAAGTTTATCTCTACGAAATATCAGAAGCTGTTATTTCCGGACAATGTTCCTCAGATTTAGCGTCGATGCATCCAGGTAACATGTGCAAATCTCGCTGGCTCACCTGTGCAAATAGAATTCTGAGATTATACATATCTAGTGACAAACCAACAAAGGAAATAAAGATTTTGGTCAAGTACATACTTACAGTTTACTCACTTTTGTGGTTCTCCATAAGATTCAACAGTTCAATCAAAGATGGCTCGCGCCATCTTTATGCTGCAATTCAAAGGTCGAGAGACTTAACTGCTAAACTGTGCAATGTTGTCGATTCATCCATTCAACAGAATGCTTTCTTTGCTCTTCCAGAAAACATTCTCCTTAGTATGATGACTGACGAATGGATAGAAGTCAGAAAGTTGGCACTTGACCGTCTTCTGGCAGCCAAAGAAGCAGAATCTGACACTGTAAATGGAAGGCTTAGATGTAATAAAGTGCCAAAGCTGAATTCCAAAGCTAATAATTATTACGATATGATTAACTGGAAGACTATTACCTTGACTGTTCCACCAGTTCTTTGTTCAGTTTCTAACGATGCTTGGGTGACACTGCAGAGGAATGGAAATTTAGTGAATTCTCCTCTCACACCGTGGCAGTCGAGAAAACCGTCAAACTGGTGACAGAAGCATCTTCTAAAGTTATTGGCCCCCAATGTCGTGGTCGTTTTATACGCTCTACGCTGATATCTAGGCAACAAGTGCCAAAGTTTAGTACAAAATCTGTTTTTATCAATAAATTTGACACAGATTCAGACTAAAACAAGCTTGACATATGGTTGATTGGTTGGGTTGGGCTTGGGAGGAACCCGAAGAGCAGCCACCTCGACGCGGTGGGTTCTGGGTGACCAATACAGGTTAGCTGAGAGCTGCAACAATTTTCATCTTGCGCTGTGGCGCGCCGCATTTTCGCTCGTATCTTGGGAACGGTTCATCCTACGGCCATGATCACATTTCGGTAGCAAATGACGTGACAAGTAACTTGTTTTATAAATTTTGCCATGAGATGCGTATTTCAGGCGCTAGGTAGACAATTTCACGATTTTAGGCGATTTTCCGAAATTTCAAGGCCGGAGYTGGGGTTAAAGATGCAATCCGATCTCAAAACAAAAAGTTGCATTGGAATCAGGAAGTACTAAGGCAACTTTTCCGCACCATTAGAAATCCCGAATCAAAAAAAGTCCGGAATCGACCCACCCTAGTGTGCGCTATGTTGAAAATTTGGTTGTATATTTTGTTGCATATTATTCCGTTGCGCGTTGTATTGATAATTTTGTTGGAAATTTTGCAGATGTGCATTCTGTTGTATGTTATTCCGTTGTGCGTTGTGTTGAAAATTTCTACTTAAATTTCCTGATATTTGTATTGTTGATAGTGCATTGTTGTAGTTCATTTTATTTGTGTTATTAAAATTTCTAAATTTGCTGTCAAAATGTGTCCAATTATTTTGTTCTAATAATCGGTAAGCTTCAAATAACGTTGTTATATTACGAGAAATTATAATGCTCGCTGCATTAATTGGAATTTTTTCTTATATATATTTAAAATTGATGCCTCATTACTCTCCGGCGTTCTATCTATCGATCTATCCGTTGATAGATGATATTTGTTATTCATCCGCGTTAAAATATTCGATAATTCATAATATGTTTGTGTAATATTTTTTCGCTTTTTCGTGTAATTGCAGAAATGTATTCTTTTTACTGAAATTTTCAATTTATTATTTCTTCATTCTGTTGATGAACTTTAGTGGATCAAATTTGATTTCTATGGTGTTTCCAGTTAGTCCTTGCTGTGCTTGTTCTGATGTTGCCATTTCTTCCTTCCTAGTATCTTCTTGCTCCCTCCATTTTGGAATGTAATAGGGTTTCATAAAACAAACTCCTCGATATACACAAGTTGATTTTCTTGTTTTACCGGATTCTTTTTTTAATTTTTTTTTTATACTTGTATTTAAATTAAATATCCTCTATTTAATTTTTGACTGGATCCAAAGGATATTTATTCTTTAGCACAAAAGAAAAATAGAAAGTTCCTTACTTAATTTGGTTTACCGTCTGCGCTAATTATAGACTTAGCGTGTCAGTCAATCCTCCAATTTGAATAAAAGACTTTGTATTCTTTTATGTTAACAAATCGTGGTTTATTAAAGAGCTGCAAGGAAACTTAGAATAAAGTCATTTTACTTTAGAAGATACTTATAGTCCTTAGTTTGCACGATGTCCTGTAATCATCAATTCCTTGGATTTTTCTATAGTCCTGGATATCACACACATTTACTATTTGTGAACACAATGTAATAAGCTGCACTGAATTGAACTGAACTGCACTAGATTGAACT
>NW_017535154.1:0-5236 GCF_001853355.1 Bactrocera latifrons
TTTTAGGGGTTTTCCAGCAATTATTCGATTTTTTCCTCCTCTATAACCTTCCAAAGTAATAAACGAATAACTGTGCAAATTTTTACGCCTTTCCGCGTTGTGGTTCGGACGTGATGCGCGGACATAATGAAATAGCGTTTCGTTTTTATATATAAGATTTGTCGATATGCAAGTCAAGAAAATGTTCAAAGAAAATATGCAATATTCTTCTGATTTATGTGTACTGTCAATTCTGGTTAGGTATTACTCCGTTTAAGTGCGTGGCTAAATGAGTATCAGCCTTCCCACTTCTGCACGTCAACACCATCCTACACATCTAAATTCACAACATTGGTACGCCCCATTCTACACCACGTTCTAACATCCACACAATGACATCACACACTCATCACTTCAGCAAAACACCGTCACCTATACTATTGGCCAAACCAAAAGAACAGACAACATGATCGGAAGTCGCTCTGACGCTACGACTTCGGTCCGATCCACACGATTCTTTTGGCTACATTTTACTTTTTTTTGCGAACATCTTCTTAAAAACTAAAACATTTTATACCTTCTTGTGAGTGAATAAATTTGAAAGTTGATAGCAACTTGAAATAAAGCTTAAACGAGTTTTTATATAAAATAAAACATGGTCCAATGAAGGGGAGGAATTGGAGAACACACTCACTTCTGATCGGTATAACCCAAAAACCCCTGAGTAAAATTAAACTGAGTTGTATCGTTTCCATTTTTTTAATTTTTATGTACTATTTATATGTATGTAAAAAACCTTTTAAGCAACATTTTTTTAAAGCGGATATCAAATGCTTCTATATATGGTATAAATAAAAAAACTGATATTAAAAAACAAAAAAAAGGTATTATATCGCCTACGTATGCTTACCTTCGTGTATGCTAACATCCAACAAAAAGAGAATATTGTCTCAGTATTCAAGTATTTACTTGTAAATTTTCCGGCAATACTAAATCAGTAAGCTGGATTGCTTAAAGTAAACAATAGGCGCAATAATAAATCCATAAATTCTAAAGGAAGCATCAAGAGAAAGAGAGAGAGAATAAACATACATACAGTACGAGGTGTGTTCAAAATATATCTCGAATTTAGAATTTTCGCGAGTTACGTATATTCGAACTTCGAATTTTTTGTGGCGTTATGCTGGTACTCATGTCTCTCACTTATGCCGACAAGCTCGGCCATTTTGAATGTTCATTTAACTGTTGACAGCCGCTTTGCTTGCACGTGTTGGGATCGTCTTCGATTCAAAAAAATGGATCAAAGAACATGTATCAAATTTTGTGTGAGAAACGAAATTAAGTGAGCGGATGCATTCCGAATGTTGAATGTGGCATACGGTGAAGCTACCTTGGACCGAAGCAACGTTTATCGGTGGTACAAAATGTTCTCAGAAGGCCGAGAAGATGCGACAAAAATTGGCTTTTGCACCACGATAACGCCCCTGCTCACACATCGTTGCTTGCGCGCGACTTTTTGGCCAAAAACATCACACTAATGATGATGCAGCCACCGTATTCCCCAGATTTGGCCCCCTGTGACTTTTTCTTGTACCCTAAACTGAAGAGGCCCATGAAAGGACGACGTTACGCTTCTCTTGACGAGATAAAGACGGCATCGAAGGAAGAGCTGAAGAAGAAAAAAAAATGATTTTTTGAAGTGCTTCGAAGATTGGAAAAACCGTTGGCACAAGTGTATAATATCTCATAGGGATTCCTTTGAATGAGACAAAATAGATGTTCATGAATAAATAAATCATTTTTGAAAAAACACAAAATTCGCGATACTTTTTGAACACACCTCCTATGTACATATGTACATTTAAAGAAATATCACTGTTAATATACACTAACACGCTTACCTGCAATTATTTACATATACACTTACATACAAGTGCAGAGGTTAAATAACTACACATTTCTTTGCTTTATTCTTACCGGCAAAATAATAAAATTGTAAACATACATACATACATACATACATACATACATACATACATACACATATGGTCAAAATAATAAGTACATACGCCCGTGTAGCATTCAAAGTCTAATAATTCTCTTTTATTCATGTTTAAAGAAAAATAATATCACATTTAATTTCATATATGTCTTATATAACAAAAATAAAAATATTAGTAATAATAGTTAAAATAGGAACTTAAATTTCAATCTGTTAGAAATACTCAAGACATTTATGTATATACAACGCAATATTTGTAACTGTAAAATCCCGTTGCCTGCGAGCAACAAGTTTCTCTTATATATATGTGTACATTCGAATTTAACCTTCATGCGCGGAACACAATGCTAGCGACAGACTGCAGCAGCACGACAGAGAACTGAAAATGGCGTTGTGAATCCGACTACATGAATATTTGTGAGAAGGCAGCAACGTAACAATGGCCGGCATGTACACAAAACAACATAGCTGTCCATTTTGTGTCATAGTTAGTTGTTTTGTACTTTATCGTTCTGCATAATTTGATAACACTTGTTTAATTTCAATAAATAAAATAAACATGGAAAACGAGGAATGTTTGAGGACAATTATTAATATTGTCCGTATTGTCAATACAGTACATGAAGTGTTCCAGGAGGTCAATAGAAACTCCCGAAGGTGATGGGTTCGTCCTGTCAATATTTCACGCGAAGAGGAAGGATTCTACAAAACTTGCATTAAAAAACTTCAGGATATGGATGAGGAGCATTTTTATAAAGCTACGAGAATGAGCGTTGCTAATTACAATTTATTGTTGTCGCTATTAAAGCAACGACTACAACGTTTTKCATATAGAAAACCAATTCAGCCTGAGACTCGTTTGGCGGTCACATTAATGGAAGTCAATGTGAAATAATTATTACACTGGTATACTTAAACGCTTACCAATTTCAGTTTCTTGGCACAAGGATGTAATTTCAATGTTATATCTTGGTCTTTCAAACTTGGAGTTTCGACAGTCCGTAAAATTGTATACGAAACATGTGACGCTATTTGGGATGAATTGCATGATGCATATTTGTCAGCACCAAACTCACACGAACTTCGAGATATTGCAAGCAAGTTCTATGTAAAGACTGGAATGCCGAATTGCTTGGGAGCTATAGATGGGAAACACATTCGTATAAAAAGCCCAAGAAATAGCGGATCATTATACTACAATTATAAGAAAACGTTTAGCATTGTACTAACGGCAGTGAGTGATGCTAATTACGTGTTCACATATGTTGATGTCGGTGCTCTAGGAAGCCAAAGTGACGGTGGAATATTTGCCCGCAGTGCCTTTGRAAAGAAGTTGCTGAATGGCACACTGGAAGTTCCTTCTGACACAAACTTGCCGGGTACAACGAACAGCTTTCCGTATTATTACGTCGGCGACAGTGCGTTTCCACTGAAACCAAATTTAATGCGACCATTTCCCGGCCGCCACTGACCAGAAGATAAAGACAAATTTAACTTAGCGTTGTCTAGAGCCCGAGTGCACATAGAAAACGCATTCGGAATTTTGGCCAATCGWTGGAGAGTACTGCATACAACAATACATGCTTGCCCAAAGAATGCAGACAAAATTGTTTTAGCTTTTGACGTTACAAAATGACAGGAATTACTTCACCCTTGAACTTGCTGACCACTCAGAAGGTAACAGAGAAATACCCGGGCGTTGGAGAGAAGAAGCAAATTCCCTTGAATCGTTTCAACCAAGAGTAGCCAATCGCTCAACTGCGAACGCATTTCAGTTACGTGAAACCCTAAAAGAATTTATTTCAAATAATGCTGTATAATATTAACTATTTTCATACAATATTATGTTTATCAATAAAACACAAGGTTTATTTTTGTAGCACAAAAAAGTTTTATATTTAAAAAAGTTATCCAGAAATACAATATATATGCTGTCTGTCTCTTATACACATCTAGATGTGTATAAGAGACAGACTCCATCCTTCTGGTATATCAAATTTTTAAATAAAAAAAGTTACTTCTAATATCACCATTATATACATATATACAAAAAAAACATGAAATTCGATTTTGCTAACTACTTAAAAAAAACATTAGTTCTACATAAATTGAAAAGAAAAAAAAACATTTTCAGTCTATCAGTTTTCAGTATATCACATAATTAATCTACCCTAAATACCCCAAATAAAAATTGCTGATTTCCTCAAACACTAATGCCGACACCTTTGCCTCGATATTTGTCACCATTTCTGGCGGAAGACCGGCTTCCGAAATTTTCGTAGCTAAGGATGCAAAATGTTGTGCGGTGGAATTTATTTTACGCGATCGTGATTCGCTAATCACAGCACATATGTATGCCCGCGCCTGCCGTTTCGAGGAATTTCGCGAACGCGTCCTCTTCCTTTTTCTGCGAAAATGGATTGGAAACTCATGAATAAATTTTTCAAAACAAAACAAAAAAAAAAAATTTACCTTTTGTCCACGTCCATCCGAAAATGTCGGCTGCGACGTTTCCATTGTCGTCGATGATGTTGATGCCTCTATAATTAAATTGTTTTGGACACTTTCGACGTCCTCACTTATGCTGCTAATAGTACTGTAAAACACATAGTTAAAAAAAAATAATTTTCGTTACAAGGATATTTACTTACGGCCTTGAATTTGGAATTTTTTCCATAAACGCCATCGCCTCCAAATAACGCCATTTTCTCCGTGGAGTTTGTTGGCCACTCCCGGAAGCGACTTGCTCCATGCGTTTACATCGCTTGTAAGAGTCACAGAGACTCTTCCACCTCTTTTTGCATTCTATTTCTGCAAATGAAATTAATATTAGAATTTTATATATTATTAACAATTTGCCTTACCGCTCAACCTTGTGTTTGCAGAAATTTGTTTCCACGCCATATCCTTTTTTCTTAAATTTTTGCAGTCTCTGTGCGAGATATCAAAAATTAACGGGCAATTACGCAATTCTTCGATTAAAACTTCGTCGAAATCCATATTTATATCTGAAATATAATATCTCAATTGTAAACTGAATCTAATTACATACAATAAATGTAGAATTATTATACAATTAAAATAATACTTACCGTAAGTAGACCAATTCGCTTAAATTTCAATAACACAATGGCCGGCATATACACAAAACAACGCGGTTGTCAATTTTGTAAGTAAACAATTTCGTTGTGGCCATACTAATACCTTGCACTTCAATGAAATTTTAATATTTTGTTCAAAGTGAAATTTTTTATG
>NW_017535154.1:12376-14596 GCF_001853355.1 Bactrocera latifrons
AAGTGGGGATTTCCCATTGTTTTTTTCCCATAAAAGGTGTTACCAGATTGAATTTATTTAAACCAACCCAGAGTTGCATTCGTATACTTCACCAAACATTCATAATTCAATCATGACCGCAGGCTAAAGGAATGTACTTATTATTTTGACCATATGTCATACACATGCGGCCTACACTTACATATACAAACGTCTATACATATATCCCACACACATATGATATAATTAAAATATTAATAATTATAATAGAACCTTTAAATTTAGAAGAAAATTGCATGATGATTATCGATTTTTGTTTTTTGATAAAAATCGATAGTTGTTGATCATTCGCATCATCTCACAAAATACCATAGCTATAAAATGAACCGTTATGATTTTATAGCTAAAAGAATTTAGACGTATGTACATATTTCGTTTGTTTACATATTTTGTTACAACGAAGTGGTTCTTCTGAGCAAAAAACTTATTCACAAACAGAATCCGAAAATGATATTGAAGAGGAGACATGTGTGGGCAAAAGAGGTTACAGAAACAAAAGAATATTACCTAAGAGATTACAAAATAAGAAAAAACGTGATACTAGTGTTCAACCGAATCCTTGTATAAATAAAAAGTGTGGAAATCTTTGTGATGATAAGTTCATCGAGTCAGATCGGTTAGCAATAAATGAACATTTTTGGGGCTTCGGCAACAAAACTAGACACAAAGACTGGTTCCTTTCGTGTATAACACGGTTATCCGTCCGAAGACGAAGAAGTGATAGTAGCAGAAGGCAATAAACATATAATTATGCCATTAATTATAATGATAATACTATTAAAGTGTGCCAACAGTTTTTGCTGAAAACGCTTTACATATCGGAAAAAAAGTTAAGATTGACTAGAAACAATGCGAGTGGTTTGAAAAGTTTTAGTGAGGAAAAAAAATCTACGGTTCATAATAAGTCTGACGAGTCCAAGGTTGCACTTTTAAAATCATTTATTGAACAATTGCCAGCAGTTCCCTCGCATTRTTGTCGTAATAAAAGTAACAAGCTGTATCTTCCTCAAGAATTTCGCAATATTAAAGGATTATATGATTGCTATACCAAGCGTTTAAATACTATTAATCAGAAGTCGTCGCTGTTATTCTTAAGAGTCTTCCGAAATGTTTTTACAAATAGTTTTCATATCGGTTTTCACTTGCCTAAAAAGACAAATGCGTAACTTGTGAAAATTACAAAAACCTGGACAGCGAAACACAAAACCATTTAAAGCAAACTGAAGACTACCAAACACACATAAGATACAAAGATAAGTGTAAAGAAATCTTTTTAGAGGATCAAAAACAAAGTAAAGCCAATTCGTCCTTCCTATGTGTTAGCTTTGATCTCCAAAAGGTTTTAAATACACCCCATGGAAAAAGCATAACATTATTTTATTCTCGAAAGTATGCATACTATAATGAAAGGGTGTATCAAAATGGCACCAGAAATGGTTATTGTTTTTTGTGGGGAGAAGCTGTGGTCTTTGAGTATTTGAAAATTGTCGACGAAAGAAGAACTCACTCTTCAGTAGGTCTTTACTGTGAAAGCTGTGCTGGTCAAAATCGGATTAAAGCTATGCTTTCCACATTAGTATTTTTTCTTACAATTTCAAATTTTATACACAACATTAAAATTACGTATTTGTTAGCTGGGCGTACTATGATGCGAGTTGACTCTATACACAGCACTATTGAGGCATTTACTCGCGATAAAACAATTTGGGCCCTTAGTGAATGGTATACCATGATTTCAAACGCAAGAACTAATCCCGAAAATTATATATGCGTTATAATGAATAATTCTGATTTCAAAGACTGGAAAACATTTTCTCAAACTATGTTTCCCACTTCAATTAAAATATCTTTTCCAAAATTACGTTCTGCTTCGTTAGAAAAAAATAATAATAATATCATGAAACTTAAGTACGGATATTTTGACGATTCCAAAATTGAAATTGAATTGAAATTGAATACGATCTTAACTCCATTGCAAGATCAAGACGAAATAACTCTTTAATAGAAAATGGACCTCTACTGATAATTTATTAAAAATTTCTTCAAAAAAATACAAAGATCTAAAAACACTATGTGATAAAAACATAATACCTACAAGATTTCACAGCGAATTTTTAAATTTAAAATACKATGAAATTATTAAAGATGTTCTACCTGAAACTGATCAAGAAGACAATTAGT
>NW_017535154.1:15297-21206 GCF_001853355.1 Bactrocera latifrons
CGAAAATGTTGCAAATAATATAATAAATAAAAGAATAATAAGAATAATAAATACAACGGCGGGTTATAAGAACTATAAGCCCGCGTTTACTTTATTAATTTTATCGGAAATAAAAACTTTTATTCACCTAGAAGAATTTCCGGTTGATACACAGTTCGAATTAAATGACGACGATTTCAATTTGGCTTGGGAAGCTCTGAAAGCAAGATATGAAAACAAAAGAATATTGGTTGAAAAGCAAGTAACAATACTCATGAACTTGCCGAAAATTCAAAAAGGAACAAGTGAAAAATTAATAAAACTAGAATCCACTGTTTCAAATTGTTTGTCGCGTCTATCGACGCAAAATAATCCTACAGACAACTCGAACCCTATTTTGGTAAACATAAGCATCGCAGTATTACCACAAATATTATTACTTTTCTGCGAGCAGTCGCTCTAATCAAGAAGAAACTGCGCAACGTAGCAGCAAATGAAAGATTTCTTAACTACCCAATATGAAATTGCAGAAAGGGTAGTTAAAAGAACAGCCAAAACTAAAAACGTTCAACACGACCAAAACAGAAGCATCAATAGGCCTCAAGTTAATAGCAACAACAATTTAAATAAAAGCTTTTTCAAAGCACAATTGTACACATCTGAACAGAACAAGCATACGTCTTGCGAACTATGTACTGGGCATAAACTTAAAACTTGAAAGAAGTTTAAAAAATTAAATATAAACGAAAGAATTAACTTTGTCATAATCTTACTAATTGCGAAAGCAAATTCAACTGCGCATATAGTCATAAAAGACATCATTCCATGTTACATTACAACATGTTTCCCAACACACCTCAAAGTAGCGCTTTCTCAAGAAAAGCCACGGATTTAGTTGCAACAGCCACTCCCGGAACACAAAATTCCGAAATTTGCCAAGCGACATTATGTTGCTCAAAGGCATTAAAAATTCAAACGCTGCACAGGGAGAATCAAAGTAGGATATTACCATCGAACACAGAGGAGAACTGTTTAAATTTAGAGCCTTATTAGACAAAGAATTACAACGATCATTTATAGCGTCTAAAGCCCAATATAAACTAAAACTGCCAACAAAGCAAACAAAATTTTAAATTACGGGAATGGGCGGAAGAGTAGTACAAAACTTTAACAAAGTATGCCCCATTACTCTAATTTCCCCCCAAACAGATGCTATTGTCTTACCGCAACTAACAAACATGCTTCCAAGCTATCGAATAAATAACAAGCATTAGGAGAAGGTTTCACACCTGACTCTAGTAGATCCCAACTACAACAACTCAGCTCAAATAGACATCCTAATAGGCATCGACCTTATACCGTAAATTATACTAGAAGGTGTTGAAAAAATCTCAAAAACCTTTCTAGCTCAAAATAACCTTTTCGATTGGCTACTAAGTACACTAGTTACTGAAACCGTTTCCACCATGACAACAGAAGTTGAAGAAATATCCAACGAATACCTTAATTCACAATTAAAGAAATTTTGGGAGCTAGAAGAGCTCTCCCCCATTTCAATTACAACACAAGAAGATCAGTATTGTGAAGACTTTTATAAAGCGACAACTACTCGATCAGATAATGGTCGGTATGTCGTACGACGACCACTAAAAGAACAATTTCTAGACACACTCGCCATAGGTCACTCTCGCATTTGTGCAATACAGCAGTTTCTAAGAATGGAAAAAAATCTATTTAGGAAAAATTAGCTCAAACAAGATTATGATAGTGTCTTAGAAGAATTCCTCCATTTAGATTACAAGGAGGAAGTAAGCCCATGCGGAAAAACCATTAAAGGCAAATACTACTCATTCTACTTTCCACATCATGCAGTAGTAAAGCCAGACAAAAAAAAAACGACAAAAATTTGAGTTGTCTTCAATGCCTCAAGATCCACTAGCTCGGGTAGTTCCCTAAATAATATTCTGTGTACGGGACCCACACACCAACCAGATTTAATGCTCCTCATATTAAACTGGCGTATATAATGATATTATTGAATGCAACACGCTTCTTCGGTGTCAGTTCAAAAACTAAAACTATAATTTATCACACAAATATTACAAACTTATTCTAGGTTCTCTTACATATACCTTTCTACTAATTACAATAAATAAATGTTGAACTCTCTTTCTCATCCTTTCCTTAATGTTAACTGTTACATTGTCATACATGTACGCACATGTACATATATGTATATTAGGGTGATTTAAAAATTTTTTTTTCTGAAAATGGGTTCCTAGACACCTCTAAGGAAGCCTTTCCAAGAATGAGTTCTTAATTGTAACGGAAAGGTCCTCCTACTTAAAGTTTTATATTTTTTCGATTTATCTGATAGAAAAGTTTATATCTCGCTTCCAACCACAAAAAATATTTTCTTCCTTACATTTTCTAGGAAATTGAATGCTCTACAAAGAGGTCTTATACGATTTTTTCGTAAACCCAACCGTTTAAAAGATATTAACGGTTGAAATTTGATTATTTTTCGGAAAACTTTTTATTTCTTATGAATTTTATAACTAAATGGAAAAAAGCTATTACGCATGATGAAACTCATAGTTTTGTAGGAAATTTACTACTCTATAAAAATGGTCTCATATGATTTTTCGATTAAGTTAAGCGTTTACGAGATATTCGTCGCCAAACATAAATGCATTTTAGGGTGGACCTTTCGCTTGGTACTCGATTTCGGACTTTTTCGATTCAGGATTTCTAATTGTGCGGAAAAGTTGAATTAGTACTTCCTGATTCCAATGCAACTTTTTGTTTTGAGATCGGATTGCATCTTCAACCCCAAGTTATTTGTCACGTCATTTGCTACCAAAATGGTATAAGCGATCATGGCCATAGGACGAACCGTTCCCGAGATACGAGCGAAAATGCAGCGCGCCACAGCACAAGGTGAAAATCGGCTTGTGGCCACACTTCTTTACGTTGATTTCGCCGAGTGCTATCCCTCACATTCATTCACCTACAAATACAAATATTTTTTCATCGAGTTCCTTCACTCTTGTCGGTGATTTTGCCGAGTTCTATCACTTACACCCATTTCCCTGCGCCATACGACACGTTCGGTCTGGTCTCCACATAAATATTTTTTCATCGAGCTCCTTCACTCTTGTTGATTTCGCCGAGTGCTATCACTTATATTCTCTCAGCAGAACACAGAACTCAAAATGTCTGTATCTAAATGTAGACAGAAATCTGTCCTGTGTTTGGCATATATCCGTACAATCTCTCTGAGTCCCAGTTACCTACTTACCTGGATGTTCTTTTGTGTTATCAGTTTGAAAGATTTCGTATAGGGCGACTCCGAGGCGACAACTATGAACCTAGGATTAAAGAGGTTACAGAAATAGTTGCAAAAAAGGTTGAAAATACTTTCAAAAGTCATCTATTCCGATAGTTTCACACACCAGAATTGTACATATGCTCATCACATAAGATAAGAAATTTCTGACTCTTAAAGAAATGTTTTTAAGGAACCCAATAGGTTTGAGCTCTAAAAGAGACGACTTTGTCTCTTCTGCCGGAAAATTATTTGACATCGCTGCTTGTAAGTGCATTTATTTTTCTTCTTGCACTTGTCCAAAGGAAAGGAAAGTTCCTATCAATGGACAACCGTTTCTCTTGGACCAGAGAACCAGAAGAATTGGTCGCATTGGAAGTGTTGATCTACCTGAAACAAAAAAGATTACAAAGAAAAATGAATGTAAAGAAAAGCTTTCAAAACGTCATTCAAAATCAACACTTACCAGAAAAGTATCAGCTAGAATTCGTGACCATTCAGATCAGCCAGACTCTCATACAGACGACAACAATGTAGGTGGACGCACATGGATTCTTCCAAAAACGATGCTGATGATGAATTTTCTCTTCCATCCTCTAAAACCAAACAAAACACACTAGTATTAGAGCACACTGCTTTAGCTGCCCAAAGATTTGGAGTAAGTGATAGAGCAGCGGCCTTGATTGTTTCATCTGCTTTTCTGTATGCCAAAAAAGCAGGTTTGATAACAGAGGATCAGGCAAGCTTTTGCACTGACAAATGCAAGATTAGTCGGGCAAAAACAAGTGTTGGAGTTAAGCTGCAAAACACCGAATGTATTGACTCTGTATATGGGCTGTATTTTGACGGCCGCATAGACAATACATACAAAAGTCAGCGAAGGTGAAAAGTATTACCGCGACACTGTCAAAGAGGAACATATTTCTCTTATAGCGGAACCTGGTTGTCATTGCTTTGGCCACGTCACCTCTCCTTCCGGGTCAGCTGAGGATGAGACGCAAGCTATATGGCAACATTTACAARACAATTCAGTTGATGTGGAACATCTAGAAGTTGTCGGTACTGATGGCACCAACGCCAACACATGTTGGAAAGGTGGAATCATTCGGAAACTAGAAGAAAGAATAGGTTGGCCATTACAGTGGGTTGYTTGTCTTCTACATTTCAACGAACTTCCATTTCGTGCTCTTTTCGAACACATAGATGGTGTCTCACAGAGTCCAAATACATTCTCTGGCGACATAGGTAAACTGCTCCCTTATTGTGAAAAGTTGCCTGTTGTCAAATTTGAAAGTTTTCCATCCTGCCAATTACCTTCTGAGGTTATTAATCCGACCCAACCAGACCAATCTTGTCTCTATAAAATATCAGAAGCTGTTATTTCCGGTCAGTGTTCCTCAGAGGCGTCGAGGCATCCAGGTAACATGTGCAAATCTCGCTGGCCATACATACTTACAGTTTACTTACCTTTGTGCTTCTCAATAAGATTCAACAGTTCAATCCAAAGATGGCTCGCGCCATCTCTATGCTGCAATTCAAAGGTCGAGATACTTACCTGCTAAACTGCGCAAGGTTGTCGATTCATCCATTCAACAGAATGCTTTATTTGCTCTTCCAGAAAACATTCTCCTTAGTATGATGACTGACGAACGGATAGAAGTCAGAAAGTTGGCCCTTGACCGTCTTCTGGCAGCCAGAGAAGCAGAGTCTGACACTGTAAATGGAAGGGTTAGATGTAATAAAGTGCCAAAGCTGAATTACAAAGCTACTAATTATTACGATATGATTAACTAGAAGACTATTACCTTGACTTTCCACCAGTTCGTTTTTAAGTTTCTAACGAATAACTCATAAAAGGGCTGTCGGGTGACACTGCAGAGGTATGGAAATTTAGTCAATTCCCCTCTCACACCGTGGCAGTCGAGAGAACCATCAAACTGGTGACAGAGGCATCTTCTACAGTTATTGGCCCCCAATCTCGTGATCGTTTTATACGCTCTACACTATAATCTAGGCAACAAGTACCAAAGTTTAGTACAAAATCTGATTTTATCAATAAATTTGACACAGATTCAGACTAAAAAAAGCCTGACATATGGTTGGTTGGTTGGGTTGGGCTTGGGAGGAACCCGAAGAGCAGCCACCTTCAAGCGGTGGGTGACCAATTTAGGTTAGCTGAGAGCTGCAACAATTTTCACCTTGCGCTGTGGCGCGCCGCATTTTCGCTCGTATCTCGGGAACGGTTCGTTCTACGGCCATGATCACATATACCATTACGGTAGGAAATGACGTGACAAATAACTTTTGTTTTATACATTTTGCCATGAGATGCGTATTTCAGGCGCTAGGTATACAATTAAACGATTTTAGGCGAATTTCCGAAATTCCAAAACAAAAAGTTGCCTTGGAATCAGGAAGTACTAAGGCAACTTTTCCGCACTATTAGAAATCCCGAATCGAAAAAATTCCGGAATCGACCCACCCTACTAGACACCTCTAAGAAACCTATGAGTTTCATTCATAATGTAAATTTATCCCTTGTTTTTTTAAAAACTCCCTTATAACAACAGTGTCTTGTTCATTATCTAATATTATATTATTT
>NW_017535155.1:0-2070 GCF_001853355.1 Bactrocera latifrons
ACATTCCATTTATATACTACCATGTATATTCAAGTACAATTTTTTACTGAGATCAAGATGGACGTGGACATGCCTACTACACCAACTCCAACTGTTCGGTCGGCAACCAACGTGGCACGTACTGGGCTTATCCCCACGCCCCGCCCGCCCAATGCTACAGCGTCAACTACCGCTTCTGGTAGTGGCTCACGAGCAGCCCCCTCAACGCCATCCACCCAAGCCGAGCCGCGTCGCATCCGATGCCCGCTATGTCGTCGGAAACACCGACTACAGCACTGTGGGCTCTTTAAGGAGTTATCGCCGACACAACGCCAGCGTATTGCTCAGGCACATGAGCACTGCCTCAACTGCCTGTCGCACACGCATGTGACGCAGGACTGTGGTTCTGCCGATTTATGCCACACGTGTGGCAGACCACAACACACGCTGCTGCACAGAACACCACGACGCGAYGTAGGTCGGCCAGCTGCCTCAAGCACGGGTAGACCCCCGCAAGGGAACCGGACGGTACGACGCCGAACCAGTGCAGCCCGTCCTGAGYCCTATCAATGGCGTTCGCACCACGTTGCACAAACCATGCGGCGTCCAAAAGCGCCACAGCATCGCCCCGCTACAGAACTCAGCAACGTAGTCGCAACTCTCCCGCAACTCCAGAGATTGCTAGGCTGAATATTCGCCTAGGGGGGCAGGGATGGCTAAATGAGATAAGCCGCCCCTCCCTAATGCCACTACACCAATACACTAGACACACAGAATCCACATTCCACAGGACCCACACATCAACACCAYCCACAYGCGAGATCATATCCACACACGCAAACACACGCCACACTCGTAAACAGGGTCACCGTTTTAGGCTTTGGCTCAGTCTCGTTTTGATTTGCAAACGAAGCCTRCGCACCGCCGCTGTGATCCTCGCGCCTTGTCAATCATCCGCACATATTTTGCAATTTCTGAAATATTGTTTAAAATCTCATTCAAAATAATTTAATAACCCGAATTTGTAAACAAATTAAAAAATCTAATTAAAGATTGAAAGTATAACGTAATCGAGTGGTTTCATTTAAAAGCAAAGTGAAAGCGGTAAGTGTCTAAAAAAAAAGGTGAAAAGAGTGAAGTGCGCAAATGCTCTAAACAGTGCAAATGAAAACAAACAAAGACGGCTGATTTCTGCGTTTTTGCCACGCTTTCACTGGGCACACATTTTGCCAATGAGGAAGGAAAAGGGAGGAAGGCAGTAGCGTTTTTGACTGTTCCTGCTATTATAGTTTTGTTCAACGCAATACCTAAAACCAACCGAGGTAGATACAGGGTTATACATATATACAGTGAACCAATAAAGTTTACATACACCCAGTTCTATTAAATTACGGAACGTTTATTTGTTATAAAATTACTAAATTTTGTGGTTATTTCCTATCCACTTCAAAATATGTATATTTAGAATTAAATTTAGCATATCAAAATATATTTTTTTACAGAAATATTAAAAATTTGTGCTAAAGCTTAAAATGGGCATAATTTATATCAAAAAAGTTTACGTACACTGATGATTATTTATATAAATCAAAAGTAATTACAATAGCTTTAGCAATTTTTGGCTTACAATATGTTGTTATTATTGTCCCTAGACATCGATGTACGCTCCCCACTCAATTTCTAGTATTATTTCCCGATATTTTGACCCACTAAGTTTATGATTCAGCTTTTTGGCCTTATTTTTATGAAATTCGATGTTTTCGAATACGATTTTCCAAAAAGTTCCGATATCTTGAATAGAATTACTGTATGGTAATTGCGGGACCTATGGAGTTATTTTTAATTCCATAAAAACAATACCCGATACAATGTGTATTTTGGGCCGGTATCCTGTTGAAAATAATACTAGAAATTGAGTGGGGAGCATACATCGATGTCTAGGGACCAGGGGTGCAAACCGGATTTGAACCGAACCGTCGTATTTCTTCCGTTAAAAGCTGTACCACGAACCGAACCATTTTTATTTTGAAAACACTGAACCGAACCGAAAACCACTAAAACCTAACGGTTCGGTTCGGTTCAAATAAAAAA
>NW_017535155.1:4384-5513 GCF_001853355.1 Bactrocera latifrons
AAAAAAATTATATATAAAAAATTAATACTTCCAAATATATCATTGAACCAAATGAACCGAACCGAAGCCAACAAATTGTAAGCCAAAACCTGCTAAAACTTATGTAATTAACTTTGAATTATATAAATAATGATATAAAAATAATAATTAGAAGCATTTTCAGCTTTAGCACTAATTTTTTTTATTTGTTAAAAAAATATTTTGATATGTTATATTTAATATTAAATATACATATCTTGAAATGGATAGAAAAAAACCACAAAATTTATTTATTTGAAAACAAATAAACGTGTCGTAATTTATTGGTACTATGTGTATGTAAACTTTATTGGTCCACCGTATATAAATGATCAAGACGACGAGAAAAGTTAAMATCCGGTTCACTCTCTATCTGTTCGTCTGTTCAAGCGGTAACTTGAGTAAACATTGAGATATCTTGATGAATCTTGGTATACAGGTTTCTTAGTACCAACAAAAAAAAAAAAAAAAAAAAAATCGGGTTCATAGATGGGCGTAATCGGATCACTGCCACGCTAACAAATCGCCATTAACAGAAAATCTATAAGGTGCCATAACTAAGCTAGCACTAAATTAAGATATAAAAGTCATATTTGGYTCAGGGGCTTCCAGTAGCCAGGGCACTTGGGCGAAAAAATTCGCCCAGCACAAATATTACAATAACTAATACCTACAGTGTGAAAGGCGAAATCGGATGAAAAACTACTAAAACCCCGATACATCAATAACTAAATCCACCAGAGAGGCAAAAATTTGCAAGGCTTTACAGGGACTGGGATACAAATTATGCGATGGCCGTCGAACCGCCTACAATTTGATGAAATCCTATAACTTGCGACCCAACGAACCGATTTCAACARAATTTAGTAAGTCGTATTATTTTTTTCTATGTCACTATGGTGAAAATGGGCGAAATCGGACAATAACCACGTAACCACGCCTACTTTCGATATAGCACAATTTCAAATTAGACTCTATCCTTTTATTTTCCAGTACACAAATCAAGAAGCAAATGATATAACGGGATTAAACTCTGCACGCATAATGCCTTTAGTATATGCCACCCTATGAGCCAAAATTGTTCAACTCTAACAAAACCTGTTGTACCTTC
>NW_017535155.1:5788-15393 GCF_001853355.1 Bactrocera latifrons
CCATATAGCAGGACGGGAGTTACGAGTGACTTATATAGTTTTTGTTCGTCGAAAGAGGACTTTGCTTCTCACTTGCCTACTCAGTGCGAAGTAGCACCTGTTGGCAAGAGTTATCCTGTGTTGGATTTCTAGGCTGACATTGTTGGTGGTGTCTACGCTGGTTCCAAGATAGACGAAAATATTTAAGACTTCAAGGTTATGACTATCAACAGTGACGTGAGAGCCAAGTCGCAAGTGCGACGACTCTTTGTTTGATGACAGGAGATATTTCGTCATGCCATCGTTCACTGCCAGACCCMTTTGTTTTGCTTCCTTTTCCAGTCTGGAGAAAGCAGAACTAACGGCGCTGGTGTTGAGTACGATGATATCAATATCATCGGCATACGTACACTCTTATAGAAAATTGTACCTTCTCTATTTAGTCCTGCAGCTGGAATTATTTTCTCCAGAAGCAGATTGAAGAAGTCGCACGATAGGGTGTCGCCTTGTCTTAAACCTCGTTTGGTATCGAACGGCTCGGAGAGGTCCTTCCCGATTCTGAYGGAGATCTTGGTGTTCTGAACGTCAGTTTACACAGCCGTATTAGTTTCGCTGGGATACCAAATTCAGACATCGCGGCATAAAGGCAGCTCCTTTTCGTGCTGTCGAAAGCAGCTTTGAAAACGACAAAGAGGTGGTGAGTGTCGATCCTCCTTTCACGGGTATTTTCCAAGATTTGGCGCATGGTGAATATCCAGTAGGTGATAGGTTGTTTTTCCATGTCTGAAGCCACACTGATAAKGTCCAATCAGTTTGTTAGCGGCGGGCTTTAATCTTTCACACAATACGCTCGATAGAACCTTATATGCAATGTTGAGGAGGCTTATCCCACGGTAGTTGCCGCAGATTGTGGGGTCTCCTTTTTTTTGGATTGAACAGAGCACACTTAAATTGAAATCATCAGACATGCTTTCGCCCGACCATATTTTACAAAGAGCTGATGCATGCTTCTTATCAGTTCTTTGCCGCCGTGTTTGAATAGCTCGGCCGGCAATCCATCGGCCCCCACCGCTTTGTTGTTCTTCAGGCGGGTAATTGCTATTCGGACTTCTTCCTGGTCGGGCAATGGAACGTCTGCTCCATCGTCGTCGATTGGGGCATCGGGTTCGCCTTCTCCTGGGGTTGTGCGTTCGCTGCCATTCTGTATGCTGGAGAAGTGTTCCCTCCATAATTTAAGTATGCTCTGGGCATCGGCGACTAGATCACATTTGGAGTTCTACAAGAGTTTGCTCCGGTCTTGAAACTTGCCGTAAGTCGCCGCATTTTTTCGTAGAATTTTCGGCCATTACCCTTGTCGGCCAGCTTATACTCATGCACTTCGGCCTCTTTCTTTTTCTCTCTGCAAATGCGTCTCGCTTCCCTCTTCAACTCTCGGTATCTATCCCATCCCGCACGTATTGCGGTCGATCGTAACGTTGCGAGGTAGGCAACCTGTTTTCTCTCTGCTTCGACACGGCACCCCTCSTCGTACCAGCTATTCTTTTGCACTTTCCGAAAACCAATGTTTTTGGTTGCAGCTGTACGTAAAGAGTTTGAAATGCCGTCACACAGTTCCCTTATACCGAGTTTTTACCGAGTGTTCTCTCTGAGCAGGAGTGCACGCCGAGTACAAAAGCGTTCGGATGGCTCTTCTCGACGTCAAACCTTCCTTCTGTTTGTTGGCGTGCGTTTTTTGCTGCACAGAGGCGGGTGCGAATCTTGGCTACAACAAGATAGTG
Organism: Bactrocera latifrons; assembly: GCF_001853355.1. NCBI lineage: Eukaryota > Metazoa > Arthropoda > Insecta > Diptera > Tephritidae > Bactrocera > Bactrocera latifrons. Next base: position 7,546 of record NW_017535155.1, read on the forward strand.
GTCCGAGTCGATGTTAAAACCTCGGAGCGCACGCACGTTTAAAACACTGGAGACGTGTCTTCCGTCTATCGCAACATTTTCGATCCGAAGACAGCCAGGTAACTTGATGTAGTATCTTTTGCTGGAATCTATGTAGTACTACAGATAACCATATTTCGGGCCCTGTCGAAGTCAATCAGTTTCAACCCATTTGGGGATGTTTCCTCGTGGAGGCTGAATTTACCGATTGTAATGCCAAAKATACGATATATGCAAGGTACATACAGGTAACTTAAAAATAGTGATTTGCACCTATGCACTTACGCGATAAACCTTATACCAAAAAAAAAAAGATAGATGTAGGCTATAAAGCTTTCTTTATAACCGCGCAAATTTACGAAACAGCGAAAATTATTAGCGAAATTGTAGCAAAGGGACAAGTAACGTCACTGTAAGGTGGTACATATGTATATATGTACGTAATTCCGCTTTGTATTAATTCATATATACATAAATATGTTATGTACTCGAACAGTTCATAAAACTAAGTACCTACTTAACGCTACTGCTTCTTCCTATATAATTTAGTTATTAAAGAGGAATGTAAAATTGGGAATGCAGGGTTGTAATTGGAATTGGGTCCTTACATATTAAACTGAGTGCATGCTRAATAGGATTAACTAATGTGCACAAACAAACATACGTGTAAATGCCTTTCAACGGGACCGGTTGCGTTTGCAATGCAAATACAATTGTTAACTGCATTGAGGTGAATGACTCCTACTGCTTAACCTTGAATGTAAGGCAAATAAGAAGAAGTAGAAATAGCAAAAAAATATATAAGAACATATGGTTAAAGTATGCAGTGGTTTGCAATCGGTGACCCAACATCCCGGCCCCGTTGAAAGGCATTTCAAACAGGTAGTAATGCTAGCATGTGAATTGGTCGCCGAATGATTCACTTCGTTGTTCGAATGTCCACCACACGTATTTTAGAGTTCTTTCCTGGAATACAGTTTATAACCCTTCCAATAGGCCATTTTTGTGGGGGTAAGTTATCTTCATGGATGATAGCCATTGAGTTGTTGTTGATGTTTTGCTGTTCCGAATACCACTTTGATCGTATTTGAGGTTCGTTGATATAATCATTTGACTACCTGTTCCAAAACGTCTGTTTAATGATTGTGACGTGATTCCATCTGTTTAAGCTGCTTATTTCAACTGACAACCTTCGCTCTGGGAGTGCCCTTTGTGCCCTAGAAATAATAAAATGGCCCGGAGTTAATGCTTCATAATCGTTTGGATCCGATGACAATGRTGTTAGTGGCCGAGAATTTAACACAGCTTCTATCTCAACCAGCACTGTTGATAGTTCCTCAGCTCTTGCATTTTTGATGGTACGGTTGAGATGACCCTTAGCCGATTTGACTGCGGCCTCCCAAATACCGCCGAAATAAGATGCTCTGGGAGGAATGAAATTAAAATTTACAAATTCATTAGCACAGTATTTTACAATTGTATCTTTGTTTTCGGTTTTCATAAAAATGACTTTAGTTCAGCTAGTTCGCTGCAAGCGCCCACAAAATTTGTTGCGTTGTCACAAAAGATGTCTGAGGGTAGCCCTCTATTTCCAATCACCTCACATCAGTGATGCTAAGAACGCGTCCGTGATTAGGTCCGATACAAGTTCGATGTGAACCGCCTTTGTCGGTACATAAACAAAGATCGCTGTGTAGGACTTATAAGGTGGTTTACCTCGAATACGCAAATATACGTTGACTGGTCCCCAGAAGTCAATACCGCAACGCGCAAAGGGGCGAGATGGAGTCAATCGCTCGACAGGTAACTGTCCCATTACCTGATTCATCAGCTTTGGCTTGTATACATATACAATATGTGCACGATCTGACGATACGTCTTGCTAAATCGCATGCATTGACTATCCAAAACTGAAGTCTTATTAGTGCTACGAGTGCCTTTGATCCCGCATGGTAGTGTTTTCGATGTAGATCGCGAGCGTAATGTATAACGAATTTAAATTTGCTTGGCAACAGCATTGGCTGTTTCCTTTCTTTGAAATCCTTCGGTATACTCTAAAAACGGATTTAAATAACGCAATAACCATTTGTCGTAAGACCTTTCTGTAATAGATGAATGTCATTAGCAAAATGTATATGTTGAATGTTCCAAATTATGCAAAGTAAGGCGTAATGCAACTCTTGTGGTGAGAGAGTTCATGATTCGTTAAGTTTTGTATTATGTTGACAAATATTGATGAAACCGAACATTCAAGCTATCAATAGAAGGCTGCTAGAGTATTAACGATTGATTTCAATGCAGATTTTCGCTTCTCTTTTTCGACAATTTCCATGTCGATATCATTGCAGTTGTCCTTTGGCCATTTATTTGAGTTTTCGTATAGAAACCCCGGTCCGGTGTACCATATTGAATCAATAAGTTCCTTTACGGTACATCCTCTAGACGCAACATCCGCCGGGTTGCGTCGAAAGTATTGCAGAATGCATCTTCAGCCAATGAAGGACTATTTTTGAGTCTGTCCAAAGAAAAATATTAAAAGATTTATGAGAAATTGTTGGTTTGATTTTTGTTAATAAATGAGTAGTGTCAGATTTGTTGATAAAACGAGCGTTAAAATGCGCAGCCATATGCATGAATAGATGCGTCACAAAATCCAWGTATCTGAAGAAAATCCATATCTACCGAAAAACAAAACCTAGGCACCTTGATTAATGAAATATCCGATAAGGAATTCATAAAGCTTTTCCAAAGCCATTCAATGTTCTGTGGCACAGATTAATCCCATTCCAACTTTAGTAGCCATATTTCTTACAAAAATTTTTTGAAGCTATGATAACAGGAACCAAAATACCAAGTGGGTCGTAAAGTGACGATGCATCAGAGAGGATGGAACGTTTTGTAAGGCGAATAGCGAGTCCTAGTTTTGCTTCAAATTACAATAAATACTGGCTGTCTCCGGACGGAAGAYACGTCTCCAGTGTTTTAGATGTRCGTGCGCTCCAAGGTCCTAACATCGACGCGGACCACTATCTTGTTGCCGCCAAGATTTCCACCCACTTCTGTGCAGCAACAAACGCACGCCAACAAACACAAGGAAGGTTTGACGTCGAGAAGCGTCAGAAGAACGCTTTTGTACTCGGCGTGCACTCCTGCTCAGAGAGAACACTCGGTAAAAACTCGGTATAAGGGAACTGTGTGACGGCATTTCAAACTCTTTACGTACAGCTGCAACCAAAAACTTTGGTTTTCGGAAAGTGCAAAAGAATAGCTGGTACGAGGAGGGGTGCCGTGTCGAAGCAGAGAGAAAACAGGTTGCCTACCTCGCAACGTTACGATCGACCGCAATACGTGCGGGATGGGATAGATACCGAGAGTTGAAGAGGGAAGCGAGACGCATTTGCAGAGAGAAAAAGAAAGAAAGAAGAGAGAAAAAATGTGGCGGCTTACAGAAGGTTTCAAGACCGGAGCATACTCTTGTAGAACTCCCAAGGGTGATCTAGTCACCGATGCCCAGAGCATATTTAAATTATGAAGGGAACACTTCTCCAGCCTGCTTGAATGGCAATGAACGCACAACCCCAGGAGAAGGCGAACCCGATTCCCCAATCGATGACGACGGAGCAGACGTTCCACTGCCCGACCAGGAAGAAGTTCGAATAGCAATTACCCGCCTGAAGAACAACAAAGCTTCTTTGTAAAATATGGTCGGAAAAAAGCATGCCCGACGTTTGGAATTTAAGTGTGCCATACCCAATCCACAAAAAAAGAGATCCCACAATCTGCGCCAMCTACCGGGGGATAAGCCTCCTCAACATTGCACGTAAGGTTCTATCGAGCGTATTGAGTGAAAGATTAAAACCCACGCACAAATTGATTGGACCTTATCAGTGTGGCTTCAGATCTGGAAAATCAGCAATCGACCAGATATTCACCATGCGCCAAATCCTGGAAAAGACCCGTGATAGGAGAATCGACTTTCACTACCTCTTCGTCGATTTCAAAGCTGCTTTCGACAGCACGAAAAGGAGCTGGCTTTATGTCGCGATGCCTGAATTTGGTTTCCCCCGCAAAACTAACACGGCTGTGYAAACTGACTTTGGGCAGCACCAAAAGCTCCGTCAGAATCGGGAAGGGCCTCTCCGAGCCGCTCGATACCAAACGAGGTTTCAGACAAAGCACTCCCTATCATGCGACTTGTTCAATCTGCTTCTGGAGAAAATAATTCAAGCTTTTGTTGAGTGGGTTGGTGTACAGATGTCGTTGTGCTGTAGTGTCATCAGCTGTGGTGAATTGCGCTGTTGTATTAGGATGCGCCAGTTTTCCCGGGTAGTGGGGGTGGATGCTTAACTCATTTCAACAATAGGGTACAACAAAATATTACATATTTGCGCGAACGAATTAGTAAGAAATTAAACGGTAATATTGCAAAAAAAAATTTTTAATGGCTTCAAAATCCGGCTCGATGACCATTTTTAATTGTATAGTTATGTTTGCATTTGTTTTAATAATTCACCCACTGTCGCACTAAGAACCGTTTATTACAAAAAAATATACATGAGAATTAAGTTTAAGACACATTTTATTTTCAAACGAAATTATTCGTGTTTCACAATGTACGAGGTGTGTTGAAAAAGTATCGCGAATTTTGAATTTTCATGGGTTACGTATATTCGAATTTCGAATTTTTTGTGGCGCTATGTTGGTACTCATATCTCTCACTTATGCTGACAAACTCGGCCATTTTGAATGTTTATTTAATTGTTGACAGCTACTTTGCTTGTACGTGTTTTGGATCGTCTTCGATTTTTACCTATTCTGCTGGAGAGGGTCCACGCCGGCGGTAAGCAGTCACAGGAGTTCTTTAAGAACGTCTAACGTTACCGCTGGAGCGAGGAGCCGGTGATCGCCCGGAGTCGCGTCTGATAGTGCGGTGCAACAGCGTATGAAGAACACGCACACAGATTTGGCAACGGTTATGTGATGGGCACTCCTGAGTTGCGTGGGAAGGTGCCAGGCAATTCAGGCAATACCCGTGCGACTATGCCACCTGCTGACGTTGCATCGGCGGCATGCCTTTAAAGATACCGCAGTGCGATAGCCGACATAGTGCGGGCGGCGACATAGTGGACATCGAATTCGTTTCAGATGCGCTGGCAATGCGGGTGATGCTGGCGTGCTTTGACGCGGAGCCGTTGTCGCGGTGGAGCCTGTTGTTGTTCGAAGCGCTGCCGGTGCAGTGGTGGTCCGGGGTGCTGCTAATGGGACAGCTTCAGAGCGAGGGGCGGAAACTGCCGAACGCATGGTTGGCTTTGAAAAATGGTGATATTAATAATATTATATATTGTGAAATTTACAATAATATGGACATCTGTGCCGTGATATGTAGCATGGATAGGGTGTCATGGGTGTAATTTTACATCAGACATTTATGGTAGGTCTTTTATGGGGTTCTATGTTATTCTATGTTTCGATTTGGTAATGTTTTAGCGATTTATTGATTGATTAACATTGCGGTTTCGGCTTTACGTTTTTTTATCTTCCTCGGTTGGTAGAAAGCATAATTTGACGAGCGGTCTGGTCAGCGTTCCGGTTTGGGTGCGGAGATCAACTACTCGAACATGACCGTCGGAACCGTAATGAAGATTTTAATTTGCTCCCATCTGTTTAATAAGGATAGCGACTCCACGCCTGGCTCAAGTATGGCCAGAATGGGTGCTCCTTTTAGAAAATGCCCTGGAGTTAGGGCTGTGAAGTGGGAGGGATCTTGCGAGAGTGRTGAGATAGGTCTAGAGTTTAGTACGGCTTCGATACGAGCGAGTAATGTAGTAAACTCCTCATAATTGAATTTATGGTTACCAGCCGTTTTCTTTAAATGGGACTTAAAACTCTTTACTGCTGATTCCCAGAGTCCGCCCATATGTGGAGAACATGGGGGTATGAATTGCCAATCGATTCCTTGGGGTGCATATTTTTTGACAATTTCGGGGGATACTTCTTTCATGAATTGTAAAATCTGGTGATTTGATGTTATTTTCTTTAGGGGAAAACCTGCTGAATTTATTGCTTTGATCACTTGAGATAATGATTCGCACGCTAATGGTATACTGTGGCTGCCTGATAAAATATCATCCACATATGTTTGAGTTTGCAAAACAGAAGTTGCTAAAGGTAAATTTGTTTCACAGGTTTTGGCAACTTSATGTAATGTCCTAATGGCTAAATAGGGTGCACAGTTAATGTCAAAGGTAACTGTTTTAAGTTTGTAGTCGCTAATTGGACTATTAATTGAATTGCGGAAGACTATGCGTTGGAAATCTTGGTCATCCTCATGAACCAGAATTTGCCTATACATTTTCTCAACRTCCCCGTTAAAAACGTATTTAAACATGCGCCAATTTAGTATTAGCAACATGAGATCAGGTTGTAATGTTGGCCCTGTGTATAATACATCATTTAGTGATTTGCCTGAGCTCATACACTTTAAGGCATTGAACACCACTACTAGTTTCGTTGTGATTTTATCTGGTCCTTATTACCCCATTATGTTTAAGGTAAAAATATAAATATCTACCTTTGGCTATTTTTCATATGGTACAGTTTCATCCATATGATTGAGTTCACGATATTCGTTCATCACATTATCATATGCTGATTTTAGCTCTCTTTTCTTCATCAAGCTTTTTTCCATGCTTAGRAATTGCTGAACTTCTGAGATTCCAGAATGGCCTAGAGCTATAGTTTCTGGAAAGGTGGATTTGAATGGCAGTCGCACAACATAACGACCATGTTCATTTCTTGTTGTTGTGAACTGGTAATAGGCTTCGCATGCCTGGTCTTCTTCTGAAAGTTGGTTAATCTGTGGAATTTTTTAAGTTCATTATTTAAATATTCGTTTGTGATATTTTCCACTTGTGAATTTATGTTTTCATTGACTTGGCCACTTATAATCCACACAAAGATTGTACTTTGGGCTAACAATTTATTGGAGATTTTCTTGATACCTTCAAGAATTATTTGAGGTATTAAGTCACTGCCTAATAATATGTCGTTTTGTGATGGGGTATGACAGTTGGGATCTGCTAATTTGAGATGTGAGCATTTTTCCCAGTGTATTTTATTTACTTCCTAGCTTGGAGGCACATTTGTAAGTTGCGATAGAATGATGGCTTGTGCATCTATTCGTATAGCCGCAATTGGAGAAACTATGGTSATTGGGCATATTTCATTASAATTTTGAATAATTCTTTCGCCTATTCCCGAAATTTGAAAATTGGAATGTTTTATTGGCAATTTTAGCTGATTTTGAACCTTTGGTGATATGAAGGATCTTTGAGAGCCTTGAYCTATTAACGCTCATAGTTGGAATAGATCATCTTTATTTTCAATGGTGATAACCGCAGTGGGTAAAAGAATTTTGCTTTCMTTTTCTGAAGCGCTTGAATTTTTGCTACTTTAGAGCAACATGGTTGTTCTTCCCTTTTTTGGGATTTGAGGTTTCGGGATTACTTGATGAAGTTGTATCGACTAACCCCTTGGTTTTTTGAAATTGATTTTTCTTCATATTTTGAAAATTGGTAACATGAAGCAATGAGTGATATCTTCGTTGACAGTATACACAATTGAATTTGCTTTCACAGTCTTTTGTCATATGAGAATTCGACAGACAGTTTATGCAAAGTTTGTGTTGAHGGACCAGATTGTTTCTATCTGAAACGGATAATTTTTTGAATCTCTCGCAAGATCTTAGTTTATGACCCCCCTTACAGAGTTCACAAAATGATTGCCATTGACTGCTTTGATTTGACACGAATGTGTGGCTTTTATTAGCGT
>NW_017535156.1:0-2539 GCF_001853355.1 Bactrocera latifrons
AAGGTGTCACTGATAGTCATACCAATGACAAAATACCATGAAACAAATATTTCGATGAATGGGTTTTCACGCAAAATTTAAATTAAAAAGTCTTTTTGTTTTTTTCCAACAGTAAGTGTAGAATACAGTAGGAAAATAGGAGTAGATTGCATAGGAACCTTGAAAGTGCGAAAATTCATTAAGATTCTTTTTTAGAAAATCAATGGAACGAGCTACCTGGGTGCATAACTACAAAAGTCATATGCAAAACGTAGATCGGAATTATAAAAAAATTTCTATTGGCRCTCTATGGAAGACAATGTAAGAACATGATGGATACTAACTGGTCACTGTCTGGTGGCGACATAAGCCCGCAGAATAAGACTGATAAATCGAGAAGACTGCAGGAAGTATCTAGATCAAGGCACCAGATAAATAATGAAGCATATCTTGTGCACTTGTTCTGCATTGGCAAAACTACGCTGTAAATATATGGGGTAGCAACGGTATAACACACTGGAAGAGGTATTGAAAGTGAGGCCGCACAGTCGGCTGAAATTCCCGTTAAGCGCAGGTATCCTAAGGGATGACTACTCCCCACGTAACTAGTAGCTGAACTCCATCTGGTATCCCAAAAACCAAAACTGGTCTATGGTGGCTTTGAGCTTAAAATCATCGACGCTTATACATCTCTGTAACGATTAGTTTCAACATTCGAAAATTAAATGACAACAGGAAGACATTTACGAAAAGTCAAAAACCCAAAACACAGGCACAGAGGCCATATTATCAAATAGAATATAACATCTTCAGATGTACTTGTTTGTTACTGTTGTTATTATAGTTATTGTCATACATGTGGTGGTAAAGCTTAACAGTTGGCCGTCTGCTGCTGCACTACGCTGTCATAGTTTAACTGTACTTGATGAATTGTGTGGAAGCTAAAGAAGTTAACACCGTGGGGCACGAACCGTTCCCATGAGAGAGTAAAGACAAAGTCAAAGAAGAAAAAAAAAGTAATATCAACAAGCAGCATTAATGAAATTCGTGAACAAGAGCTGCAGTTGTACCTTTGGCAACGCTAATGGCTCATGGTTCTGTAAGAAATTTTATAAAAAGGTGACWGCGCTCAAAARGAAGCTTTAAAGCAAAGCAAAGAAAAAAAGCAAATTGAAAGGAATAAAAAAATTAAATTTAAGTAAAAGAATTATCTCCAAATGAAGATATTAAATATTAACAGACAAATTAACAGTACGCATTACAAATTCACACNATGAAATCGCGAATTTTAAAATGTAGAAAACATTGGAGAATAAAAGTATTACAGAAGAAAGGTAAGCGAGAAGTTGTACGCTTGGCAATACTAATACTAAAATTAAAAATAAATTAGCAAAACAGTGGTGGGAATAATTACGCAACCCTGCTGTACTGGCAAAGAAATTACCATCGAGTGTGAAAAAATTTGTCACTCCTTAAAACGTGAACTCAACACAAATATATACACATAAAAACTGCAAATTCAACAACAACATTAAGCATTTCATCGCAGTGGCACCGGACCTTCAAAATAGTTTGTGCATTAGTTTTATTTCCGAAAACGGAATGTGAAAAATTGCATACACCGCCATATCAACAGAGCGAAAGCTTACGCGCTAGCACTCACATACGTAATTTAACTCGCTTTTCTATATAAATCTTTTCATTTTTTTTTTAAATTAATTTTTTTTTCTTTTTGTGGAATTTTTTACTTCTTATCGTTCTTTGTAAAGCATTAGTTCACAGTATCAAAATAAGCACCAACAGCTGTGAGGTCGGCTTTCAAATAACTAGTAGTCACCAGACAATTTGTGAGTTACATATAAAATTTCTTAAAAATACGTGTTTAAGTATTGAGCATTGTATAAATGAATACAATTTTCCCATCCCAATCTCAGTCTCCAAAACACTTTATATAATGATTTCCGTTCTCCTAACTAACTATAAACCGTTCTAAAATTTCGACTAAGTACTTTCGGTACGGTGATTCTTCCTACATTTGCTTTTTCAACAACAGTTTCTTTTAAAAATACCGTTTTTAAAGAACTCATAACAGCGTTCATTCATATGAAAACTATGATTTTGAGATAGCACAATGACACTTTTCGAAAACATATGAAAACACACGACATGAAATTACCTATATACAGCCTTGATACGCCATTCGAGGTTTGATTGCTAAAGACAAATATTGAAATAAGAGAAAGTGACTTATTTTGGAATAAATTTGTTTTCCATAGAAGAACGCTTTAAACAACGTTAATAAAATTTAACATTCGATAGTATTTACGTAAATAAATAAGTGTTGCCAAATTTTTACGGCCGTGTATTGTGCCATGCTTTTGGAAACTGGGTATCTTACTACATATATCAACAATAATTTTTATACACCACATTTTTCACGTTTCATTCAACCATTTCAAGTGRTCATGCCTGCATTCATCTAGATATTTCAGCTGGCGTAGCTCAAAGATATGACGTCAATCATTGATTTCCGTATTCTATTCATTTGATTCAAGAGTAA
>NW_017535156.1:3136-4577 GCF_001853355.1 Bactrocera latifrons
CACGCCCACAAAATGGCGAAAACCTAAAACATATAAAGTGTCATAAGATATTAAAGTGAAATTTGGCACAAAGGATCGCACTAGGAAGGGTCATATTTAGATGTATTTTTTTTTTTAAAGTAGTCGTCAATACAATTAAAATAAATGAAAATACAATTCAATACTCAAAGTACACAAATTGATCTAAACTAATTAATTTTACAATAAGAAAAATAAAAAAAACATGTAAATGACGTATAATGAAATCTCGATTATCACTTAATCATGCGAGATTATAAAATGTTGGGTGACACCCAAACTTAATCATTCCTTACTTGTTAACAACAGTTTTTTTTTTTTTAGAAATATTCTTTTCAAAGAACTCATAATAGCGTTAATTCATATAAAAACTATAATTTTGAGAACGTACAACAACACCGTTCGAAATCATATTAAGTAATACACACTCGACATGAAATCACCTACAGACAGTCTTGATATGCCATTCCGAGGTTTGATTGCTAAAGACAAATATTGAAATAAGAGAAAGTTGCTTATTTTAGAATAAATTTATTTTCCATAGAAGAAAAAAATATTGCTTGAAATAACATTAATAAAATTTAATATTCGATAGTATTTACGTAAATAAATAAGTGTTGCTAAATTTGTACGGCTGTGTATTGTGCCATGTTTTTGAAACTATGTATCTTACGACATACATATATCAACAATAATTTTTATCTACTATATTTTTCACGTTTCATTCAACCATTTCATGTAGTCATGCCTGCATTTATCTAGATATCTCGATTTCCATCTATTCAGCTGGCGTAGTTAGTAGTAGTAGCTGTAAGTTACTACTTTCCATTTTTCTCCAACATGTTGCAGCATTTACTACAGCCGTGCTTTTGCAATTGAAGAACAGTACAATAACTCTTCTGCCCTGTTTTTTCATAAAATTTCTGTTATTTGCTTTGTCGCCTTTGGCTTCAATCACATTTGGTAGCTTATTTTTTTGCTCTCTTCTCACTTTGTGCCACAAATAGTCAATTGCATGCGGCGTACATCGTTTATGTTGCTTTCGATATTTTTTCCGAACAGTAAATCTTACACATACCATACATCCTTTCAAGTGCGGAGAGTTTTGACCCATAAAAGTATGACTGTCTGTCTCCCAAATTGTTTTTTTCTCAGATTTCTGTTTAACAATTTTCGACTATGTCCTTAAGAACTCAGTGATAATTTGATTGCGACATTGAAGTTTCAATTGAACTTGAACAGTTTTTTGACTTTTAATGTTATTTTTTTTTTTCAGTTACTTTAGCAATACAATAGTTTTAGATGCTGTCTCGTTCGTGATTGTGTTGAACAATAGACCGTTCTGATTCTGGTGATAATCTGATTGATTCAAAATACTACAAAGACCGTTCAAATATGTGTAATCCTGAAATTATCCGTAAAT
>NW_017535156.1:4712-7362 GCF_001853355.1 Bactrocera latifrons
ATGCGCTCAAAAAATAAAGCAGAAGTAAACAGAAAATATTTTCATAGCATAACAAATATATTTGCTTTGAAAATCTCACAAACAAAATTCAGCATTTAACAAAGTAAATGACATTAATGACATCATAAATTATTCAAAGTTTTAGAGCAACATTTTTGTTAAGTTCTGTGAGTCCGCCAACAGCAATTGCCACATAATTACTAACGTGTAAAGTGRCACTTACTAAGGCTATTGCCATATCCTTTTAGTTAGTTGTTTTGATATCTTCTTCTCTACGCAATCGACCATATATTTTGATTTACACAGTTAATATTGCTTTTTCGGGAGTTTAAGTAAAAAATGTATGGGGTAAGTGGTTAATAAGATAAATTGGAGGATGGGGTCCTGTGTAGAAGTTCACGCAAGTGAGGAAAGTTCTCCGATCGCCATTCACTTGGGACTGGCCAGAAACAATTCTTTTACATATGGCTCAAACAGCTCACGACTTTTGGCCTTTGACCAAGTATCCTCTGCGCAGCCTAAGGACATCCGTTTGAAGGCGAGCTAAAGTGAGAAGGCGAAACATTCCCTACATAAGGTTGTGCGCTGGGCTTGGGACCCGCCACGTAAAAACACACCCTCAACGAAAAGTTACAACCAGCCTCGGATGAGACGTCCCCTCTTTTGATGACGATCATGGCAAACGAAATAAGAATTATGAATTGAGGGCATGCACCTGGAATATCCGGTCCCTTAATTGGTAAGGTGTCGCTGTCCACCTGGTTAATGTCTTCGTTAGAGTGAAGGCTGACATCACCGCTGTCCAAGAAATGCGATGGACGGGGCAAGGCCTGAGACGAGTAGGTCCTTTTGGCATTTATTAAAATGGCCGTATAAAGGAGCGTAAGTTTGGTGTGGGATTCGTGGTGGGACAGAGACTCCGTCGCCGAGTACTATCATTCACTGCGGTGAATGAACGTCTAGCCACAATCCGCATCAAACTGAGGTTCTTCAACATATCGCTGATTTGCGCCCACGTCCCGATCAAAGAGAACGACGATGTAACCAAAGATGAGCGCTTGGAGCGCACTTATGAGAGCTGCCCCCGCCACGATGTCAAAATCGTACTTGGTGACTTTTGGGCAAAGAAGGTATCTTTGGCACTACGGTCGGTAAATTCAGCCTCCGCTAGGAAACATCCCTAAATTGGTAGAGGCTTATCGACTTTGCTGAAACCCGAAATATGATTTTCTGTAGTACTAGATTCCAGCATAAGAAGATACATCAAGCTACCTGGCTGTCTCCGGATCACGAAGCCACCAACCAGATCGATCGTGTTGTGATGGACGGAAGATACATCTGCAGTGTTTTAGATGTGCGTGCGATCCGACGTCCTAACATCGACTCGGACCACTATCTTCTTGCAGCCAAGATTCGTACATGCCCCTGTTCATCAAAAATCGCACACCAAGGAACACAAGGAAGGTTCGACGTCGAGAAGCTGCAATCATAACAGACAGCCAAATGATTTTCTACTTGACTTGCACTCCTTCTCGCTGAGAGCAATCGTCAACAATTCGGTATAAGGAAAGTGTGGGACGGCTCCGATTTCCCAATCGATGATGATGTAGCAGACATTCCATTGCCCGACCATGAAGAAGTTCNAAAATCTCACAAACAAAATTCAGCATTTAACAAAGTAAATGACATTAATGACATCATAAATTATTYAAAGTTTTAGAGCAACATTTTGGTTAAGTTCTGTGAGTTCGCCAACAGCAATTGCCACATAATTACTAACGTCTAAAGTGACACTTACTAAGACTATTGCCATCTCCTTCTAGTTAGTTGTTTTGATATCTTAAAAAATGTATGGGGTAAGTGGTTAATAAGGTAAATTGGAGGATGGGGTCCTGTGTAGAAGTTCACGCAAGTGAGGAAAGTTCTCTGATCGCCATTCGCTTGGGACTGGCCAGAAACAATTCTTTTACATATGCTCAAACAGCTCACGACTTTCGGCCTTTGACCAAGTATCCTCTGGGCAGCCTAAGAACATCCGTTTGAAGGCGAGCTAAAGTGAAAAGGCRAAACATTCCCTACATAAGGTTGTGCGCTGGGCTTGGGACCCGCCACGTAAAAACACACCCTCAACGAAAAGTTACAACCTCGGATGAGAAGTCCCCTCTTTTGATGACGACCATGGCAAACGAAATAAGAATTATGAAGTGARGGCATGCACCTTGAATATCCGGTCCCKTAATTGGTAAGGTGTCGCTGTCCAGCTGGTTGATGTGCTCGTTAGAGTGAAGGCTGACATCACCGCTGTCCAAGAATTGCGATGGATGGGGCAAGGCCTGAGACGAGTAGATCCTTGTGGCATTTATTACAATGGCCATATAAAGGAGCGTAAGTTTGGTGTGGGATTCGTGGTGGGAGAGAGACTCCGTCGCCGAGTACTATCATTCACTGCGGTGAATGAACGTCTAGCCACAATCCGCATCAAACTGAGGTTCTTCAACATATCGCTGATTTGCGCCCACGTCACGATCAAAGAGAAAGACGATGTAACCAAAGATGAGCGCTTGGAGCGCACTTATGAGAGCTGCCCCCGCCACGATGTCAAAATCGTACTTGGTGACTTTAACTCCAGGATGGGCAGGAAGGTTCGACG
>NW_017535156.1:7667-8324 GCF_001853355.1 Bactrocera latifrons
CAGATATTCACCATGCGTCAAATCATGGAAAAGACCCGTGGAAGGAGAATCGACACTCACCACCTCTTCGTCGATTTCAAAGCTGCTTTCGACAGCACGAAAAGGTGGTGCCTTTATGCAGTGGTGTCTGAATTTGGTATCCCCGCAAAACTAACACGGCTGTGTAAACTGACCAAACACCAAAAGCTCCGTCAGGATCGGGAACTCCCTCTCCGAGCCTTTCGGTACCAAACGAGATTTCAGACAAGGCGATTCCCTATCGTGCGACTTCTTCAACCTGCTTCTGGCGAAAATAATTCGAACTGCAGAACTAAATAGAGAAAGTACCATCTTTCATAAGAGTGTGCGGCTACTGACTTATGCGTCGGCCTCAACACCCGCGTCGTTAGTCCTGTTTTCTCCACACTGGACAAAGAAGCAAAGCAAATGGGTCTGGTAGTGAGCAAACGCAAAACGAAATATCTCTTGGCACTAACGTCACTGTTGACAGTCATAGCTTTGAAGTTGTAGATAATTTCGTCTATCTTGGAACCAGCGTAAACACCACCAACAATGTCAGCCTGGAAATCCAACGCAGGATAGGCGTAGTTCAGCGAATTAAAAGACAGTGGCTACACTGGCTAGGTCATGTTGTCCGAATGGACAAAAACTCTCCAG
>NW_017535156.1:10299-11442 GCF_001853355.1 Bactrocera latifrons
AAATATACTGTTCCTCGAGTATAAAAATTGTTAGTTATCAGAACTGCTCTAAGCTTTGTAAATATGACTATACATTTTTTTCACTAGAAACTAAGCCGCATTATGAAATAAAAATATTTTGTTACAAGCTAACGAACGATGAATGAATTTTTGTACCAAAATTGTGAAATATGGAAATATTATACTTATTTTTGTCAATATATTGGTGACTAAAATTGGCATAAACTCCATTTACGTTGGTGGTTAAAGGATTAAAATAGCTCGACATGGTTGGTTGTGTACTTCTGGTAGATTTTATACGATTTGTGAATTCCGCATAGCTTTCTGCCTCCAGCATTATCAAATGCAGCAACCATGGTTAGAAAGGTTGCGTTGTGATCAAAACTAAGTATATAGAGTTTTATTTAGTTGAAAAAGTTATTTAAACAGATGTTTTCGTTTAATCGTTTTCATTCAAGAAACATATTTTATGAAGACCTAACTACTTAGAATAGGACAAAATATAAATACTTAGAGAAGTGGTAGGCCAAAAGCATTAAATATTGGACGAATCAATAACACTGATATTCGTCCCAACTCTATAAAAATATTTTTCAGATTTGGTTAACAAAGAATAGCCCAAAGTTTCACAAATTTGATGCTCAAAGGTAGAATAATACATATTTATATGCTATATTTGTGCAGGAGACAATAAGAGAGGTTCACGAGTATGAGTTTAATCTAAGAAGATTTAAGAGTTGCCATATGGACATAATCGAAAACACATATGTAAATAAACAGCTGGCTTCTAGAAAAAGAAAGCACAACATAAGAAACCAAATTATAATTAATTTCTCTTTCTTTATCCTAACTTACGTACTCATTTTTTGTGGTAATCATTATACAAACATGCAATGAGAGCACTAGCTAATACTTAATTTGAACATATACATATGCTGTAAGCGTGTATGCATCTACAGTAGGGTCGGTCAACAGAAYGAATATTTTTTTGCTGGTAGGAGCTCTAAATCGTAACTGTAAGTTTCCTCCTTACAGCATTTTGTTTATGTCTAAATATCAAACATGGAAATGCAAAAATTTTCCAGCCACTTGAAAATATATCTCGTTTCAAATAGTTTTCTTAAATTTTGCAAAGGGGTATAT
>NW_017535156.1:11631-14921 GCF_001853355.1 Bactrocera latifrons
TATTAGTTTATACTGAAATATTACATTTTTTCTTTTAGTTTAAAATATAAGTTTCTACGTCAGCAGTCAGCAGGCATATAGCTATAAGCAAATTACCGCTTAAGATGACAAGAAAAATCTTACCCACATATACGTTAATATGAAAATATCAGACATATGCTCATTGTCTTATTTCTGGGCTACACTGCGTATACGTGATCTATCGACGTACCAAAATGCTAGGCCGACTAACCTAGTTAATATGGTGGGAGAAAGTGTTGCAGAACATATATATATATATAACATATTGTATCCAACCTAAAAAGACGATGACGATGGCGTATAAATTTCAAAATAAGAGGTATTATTTTTACAGTGTGATTTTTAACCCTCGAAGTTAGATATAACGAACATTGTATTGTTATCAAAAACATATAAAAACATATCTCTGAATGCGTAATATGTATTTGTTTGGACTCCGAATGCTTAGAGCATAGTCTTGCCAATGTTGGACCAGAGATGCTCCAATGTTTTCCTGGTGCCCAGCTCAACATATTTCCTGCAGTCTTCTGTCAACCCCATCTTGCGGGCGTGAGTCCCTACCAAACAGTGACCAGACAATAACCAGTTAGTATATTGAAAACACGAGAGCACTTAAAAATATGTACGAACCCCACCGCGAAATAAAAAAAAAAAATAGTTGAAATCAAACAGCGCCTTTCCAAATATTTTATGGCTCAATCCTAAGCCACTTAAAAGCTTTCGAATGTCCATTGTTTCCTCAACAAAAAAGGTTTTGTTTTTTTTTTCTTTTAATGTGGTGTTTAGTGAAGAAGAAAGTTGTTCAGAAATTCATAAATGAAGTACTAAGGACTTATTATAAAATTCAATGAAACACAAAATAAACAAACGGCTCTTAAATGAGCAAAAGTTTGTGAAAGTGTGACCGGCCATTGTGGCAAGGAAAAAAATTTTTAACTGCTTTAGAAAGAAAGTGGAGAGAAGAGTGTAAAATTAAATGTCATCCCAATCGAGAAGGGAAACTGTGAAAGCAATTGGAAACTCAAATGAAAGCAATTGAGCTCTTTAACACTAACCCTAAATCACACATATCAATGCACTTTAAAAGAGGGAACTTCCATACTTTAAGGGGCTATACCAGCGTGACGCATGAAAAATTAGGCAATTTTTGTGAATTTTTTTAAAAGGAAGTACGCTATTGAACATATAGAACTTCTTTTAACATAATAAGATATATTTTCAGCTATATTTTAAGATTTTTTTTACAAAAATGTTGAAAAGTGACGGAGTTATGGGCTTTCTTCGGGGGTGTCAAAAAAAAAAAGTGCCTCAACTGCTGGCATGATTAAGTCCGAATGAGTAGGTGAAACAAAAAAATTTTAATAATCTTAAAGATATGTCTTCTACAATGACGTACGCTTTTTGAAAAATACGAAAATTAAGAAAATGGCGTAATTTTGAAAAAAAAAAATTTTTTTTTTGTAAAAAATTGTGGTTGGTAACCAATCAAAAAGATCTTAGGTCATTGTATAGTAAATATATTCAAAAATACTTAGTTTCAACCGTCAATTTCTCGTTGAATTATGAAGAATTGAATTTTATTGATGAACGGAGTCGAAACATTTGAAATGTCCTTTCAGGTTGCTAGGAAGTACAAGACGAAACTTTGAACGCATTTTTCTCAAAATGGTGTTCTCAAAAACGCTGACCAGCATTACTCGAAAACGGCTAAGCCAATTAATCTCCAAATTTTAAAACGGTCTTCACAAATATATTTGTTAGTAATTAATCGAAAATTTTTTCGCACCGATAAATATAAATAATAGTTTACGGCATAGTTTACCAGAAGGAAAGAAATGCAAAATATATGCTGCGAAAACAACTTTCAAACTGCAGTTCAAGACGGCAAAAACGGCTAAAGCAGTAAACACAAAAAACAATACCACAAAAGAAAAAACATTTCAAAACAGGTAATGCAGCGCAGTGAAAACTGGGAAAAGAAGAAAGGAAGCAACCAACCAAACACGTCGGTGCAATAAAACATTCMCTCCTTGCTCGTCCTCCTAATGAACTGTTTAGCCGAAGCACCAGTCAACTAATAAACTCTACGGACTTGCTTAATTCGTCTTTACTACAACCGTTCGGTAGAGCAGAGAGGAAAAACAACGTATACATATAAACTATTTGAATGTGCATAAAGGCGTAAAAATTTAGCGAGGCGAGTTACCTAAGTGCCGTGGAAATGCGCCGTTTTGGCTGTCAACACCGTTAATGACGTGGTCAACGGTAAGTGTTATATGTATAAATACATATTGCATGCGAAATAATGTGTCCTATAATAAAAGAATATTTACAAAAATAGGTTTATTATGTCCCATTCACATCATTCAAAATTCACAATAATTCAGATTTAATGAAGTTATAAATTATGCTACCAGCTGGAGTCGCTTTAAACGAAAATAGGGTTTCTTAATTTTAAACATGAATTAGAGAGCAATCGTGAGCAGTTTTTTACAAGGTGAAAAAAATATGTTTCAATAATTCCAGAGCTTAAAGTGAAGTCACGACTAGGAAAAAATAATGCAAAAGGAATTCTATGTTCCACAAGCACGCTTGCAGAAGTCCAGACGCTGAACCCAATTTTCGACGGTTTTCAAGCATAAATCGGCCGATACTGACATTGTTGCTGGTGTTAATATTGTTTCCAAAAGTGATGCGAGTGTTTGCTTGATGACAGGAGGTATTTCGACCCGTCTGTTTTGCTTCCTTATCTAGTCTGGAGAAAGGAGAACTAACGGCACGGAAGTTAAGGCCAATGATATCAATATCATCGGCATACGTCAGCAGTTGTACACTGTTGTAGAAGACTGTACCTTCTCTATTCAGACCTGAAGTACGAATTGTTTGCTCCAGAAGTGTATTGAAGAAGGATGGTAAGCAATCATTTTGTCTGAAACCTCATTTGGTATCGAACGGCTCGGAGAGGTCCGTCCCGATCCTTACGGAAATTTGGTATTATTTGACGTCACTTTACACAGCCGTATTAGTTTTGCCCAGATACCAAATTCAGACTTACAGGCAGTTCCTTTTGTGCTATCGAAGGCTGAGGAAGTATTCCCTCCATAACTTTTAWTTTTAGGTCRTAAAAGAGTATGCTTAAAACCTTCTGATAGTCGCCAATATTTTTCCATATTAAACAGCTGTCATTAAAACTAAGAAACTCGAAATTTTATAATAGCATCTGAGTCAAATGGCTGAAACTAAATTTTCGTAAAGTGGTTAGCTGCGGC
>NW_017535156.1:15887-17471 GCF_001853355.1 Bactrocera latifrons
TTTGGTATACTAAAATTTCCCAAACTCCTCAGCATATCTTATAACATTATCGCCATAATTTACAAATTATTCTTAAGCAAGTAAAGAATTGCTAAGTTCGAGTGTAAGCGAACATTTTTACTCTTGCAACTTTCGAGAAGAAACTCCAGGGTTTTACTTCCAGGTGTTATCAAAACTTCATGTTAAGGAGGAATAAGGGAAGTATTAGTCCGATTCAAGCAGAGGGAGTTGCTATAATATATCCGTAAGAACAAGGATCCAAACATTCAGTAATCCGATTTTTGGTAATCAGGCCACACTAAAATAAGTTCCAATCGCTTATACACGCTCCAGCAAAGGAGTTTTACCTAAATATAGGCAATGCCATGCACATTGTTTAATACAATACAATGCAGATGCTACAGAATTTAATAATAATACAAATAATAATTTTTGAAGCTGTAAAACCCACGTAACTTCTCATTAATATTAGTAAAAAATACTTTCAAAATAAACCTTAGGGCTGTCCTTCCATAAAAATATTTAATTAATACACGAATATACATAGATGCAAAATATGTTAACGAATTTTTAAAATGCATTAGGAGCTTCCACAAAAATAGTAAATTCTCAAAATAATATAAATATATTAGTAATTATTTGAAATTGTTGGAAAAGTTTTCCCTCAAAAATTGAATATCTACTATCTTGAGACACTTAACACTATCATTGGAGTTTCAGATGGAATATATATCCTCATTACATATAGAACCATTTTTTGCACTGGTTTTCTTGCCTTATAAGAGAATGGCCCACTTGACCTACAAATACTGGATTACTCTACAGAAAATATGTAATGATGGTTATGAAAAATTTTATCAATTTTTTTTAATAATTCCAATTTGGACAATTTCATAAATATGGTACTAGATATTTGCTTTCATGTACAAATATTATTATTATTATATTCTGCAACATGTTAAAGTTCTGGTCTTCCTTTCCAATATGAATTTTTATTATAAAGTTCGCTTTCTTCTTTCTGGCAACACCTATTGTATGTTACCGCTAACATTTGCCACCTCTCACTTAAGTTTTACGCTCGCTCACATGAAAATGCCCCTCTATCAAAATTTAATGGAACGTACAATCATAAGCGCTCCATGTTATGCTTTTTTGGAATAATACGTATTTATACACAACCTTTGAGTGACAGCTGTTTGAAAACTGTCAGTTATATTGCACAAGAGTTAATTAATTAAATCAATCGCAAGCAAATTCCTTTGGTAAGTGGCATTTTGACTGAAACAATTTCTAAGAGTTGAGACAACAGGTGGTAAGGTTGTACGAGAAAGGATACTCGTAATAATAATCTTATAGTAAAACAAATAGTTGTATAAAATATACGTAGATGTTTAGAACAAGATTTAACTTCKGTAACTTATAGATTATGTGCGTAAACTACTTAAAATTTTGGGTCCCAATAATACAGAACATGTTTAAAGAAACTTAAAATACAAATTTGTATTATTGAAGTCAAAATATAAAAAAGGGATAATAATGAAGACAAAGTGTTGTAAGGCAATGTATTTAAAAAATTTGGGAAGA
>NW_017535156.1:18453-19370 GCF_001853355.1 Bactrocera latifrons
ATGAATTTTATTAACTCATATATTAAAATAAAAATGTTTAGAAGCCGCAATTAAAAGGTAAAACGTGAAAATATCTTATCTGGCTTTGTCAATATGTTGGTGGCTAAACGAATGCATTTTACATAAACTCCATTTGCGTTGGCGGTTAAAGGGTTACAATAGCTCGACATGTTTCTTTGTGTATTTCTTGCTAGTCATTGAGATGTTTTGTGGCTACCTCGTAGCTTTCAGCTGCCAGCTCCATCATGTGTCGCAGACTTGATTGGAATGTAAGTCTTAAAAATTTAATGAAATAAAATATAAAAAAATGCCTTTAAAAAGGCTGTGTTGGAATCTACACTTTTTCTCAGATGGCAGTGTGGGCAGACTAAGTGTATGACATCTGGCTCCACCGTTTAGGGTCCCTTTTCTTTTTTTATTTGCCTATTTTTTCTGGAAAATTACAATTTTATTTCAATTCGGGCTCACATTTCCAGTATTTTCAGGCTTCAACAGTTGTAGCTGAATTTGGACAACTTTTGGGTATAAAGTGGCATACATAAAGGCTTTTTCTGTTATATCGTGCTTTTTGATTTGTCTATATATGAAAAGAAGGCGTGGTTGTAGAATATCATATACACAATTTAATCGAATTCAGCCGATCGGATCTCTAGATTTTACCTAAAAGCGGTGACTAGCTCACATTGTTCCGCTCATAATTACAAAGGCAAATACTTAAACATGGCAACTAACTTCCAAATACGGAGACATTACTTTTTACTCATGATTTAATTTCTAGAAACCAATTGATTTGGTCCAATATCCAGAAAAAGATTATTCAATTATTTATTCAGTTATTCAATATGCAATATTTTTCGAGGTGACAATTAAGGCGTTGTATATTCTGTGACAACACGCAATGTGCTCTATGCACAGAT
>NW_017535157.1:0-3112 GCF_001853355.1 Bactrocera latifrons
CATGATGTCAAGGTTAGTGTTAGGCAAAGATAAGCGTGTTACTTAATACACTAGTATTTATATGTTTACTTTACATATAGATTATTGTTGAGTGGCATATGGTGTGTTACTGTTTGGACTTTGTACCTAAACATCCTTTGTTGGTGCTATGCAATGTGTAGCATGATGTCAAGGTTAGTGTTAGGTAAAGATATTAACTTGGGCAAAGTCATGCTCGGGGAGACGTCATGGTGTTTGTTTTTATGAATGAAGCAAGTTTGCGTGTTGAAAGTCGCTTGCGTTCATGAATGAAAATGTTGTTGTTGTGTGTTTTTCTACAAATTTGGACATCAGCTATTTGGCTGCCATATTGCCTTGTGACGTTGCTGATGCTACTTGAAACCATTGTTGTTTTTGTAGAACAATATTTGTAATTTTTGCGGGTGACATATCTACATGTGAGTATGCATGTTGTGTATGCATTATTTTTGTGGGAATGTCATACGCATATAAGTATGTATGATGCTATTTCAAACGATTGTTGTTTTTGTAAAGCAATGTTTGTAGTTTTTGGGGGTGACATATTTACATGTCTACGTATATGTATACAAGCATGTATGTTGTGTATGCATTATTTGTGTGGGAATGTCATACGCACATATTTATGTATATATTCGATAGGCTGCTACTGTACGAAACCTATGCCGGCCCAAAAAGCTACGTGGTAACAGGTGGAGTATCGCAGGGCTCCGTGTTGGGCACGTTACTTTGGAATGTGTTATACGACGGGGTGCTACGTCTACCGCTGCCAAAAGAGGCTCAAATAATTGGCTATGCGGACGACATTGCTGTGACGATAGTTGCGAAAGAGCTCTCCCAAGTTCAAAACTTCTGCAATGCGACCACAGCAAAAATTAAGGACTGGCTCACGGATACTAAGCTGCAGCTGGCCGGAGAAAAGATGGAAGCTGTGCTTATCACGAGCAGGAAAAAACTAGAAACGGTCACCTTAAATATCGATGGATTCAACACTACAACGCAAAACTCCTTGAGATACCTCGGCGTTATGATTGATACGAGGTTGAATTTCAAAGAGCATGTTGAAAAAGCCTGTAGCAAGACAGCTACTGTTACAGCGGCCCTGTCAAGAATAATGGCTAACACTGGTGGCCCAGTCATAGTAGGAGAGCCCTACTAGCTAAAGTAAGTCAGTCAACACTGATGTATGCGGTCCCTATATGGGGAAAGCACTGCGCCAAAAATCAAATGCCAGTAAGGCAAAGGCAGTGACCAGGCTATGCGCCATCAGAGTAGCCTGTGCATTCAGAACGGTCTCACATGAAGCGGCCAGTATTATATCTGGTGTTATGCCTCCGGACTTAATGGCCTCAGAGTTACGTAGAGTCTACCTAAAATCTAAAGATATGAATAGGCATCTAACAGCTGATGAGCGGAAAAAGGAGAGACAGGTTAGCCTCGAAGAGTGGCAATGACAATGGAACGCGGCAGAAAAAGGAAGATGGACGCACAAGCTCATTAAGAACGTATCAGCTCGGATTGAGAGACAACATGGGGAGACAGACTTTTATCTGACGCAATTC
This sequence comes from Bactrocera latifrons, assembly GCF_001853355.1. Lineage (NCBI taxonomy): Eukaryota > Metazoa > Arthropoda > Insecta > Diptera > Tephritidae > Bactrocera > Bactrocera latifrons. The sequence goes on from NW_017535157.1 coordinate 1,581, forward strand.
TTGACAGGCCATGTCTGTTTCAGGGAATACCTTTACAGATTCGGCCACGACGATGACACAAAATGTTCATTTTGTAGCAGTGCCAACGAAAATGCCGAGCATATCTTTTTCTTTTGTTCAAGATACGAAGTGGAGAGAACTACCATCGAAGGAATAATAAACCACTGATGACGTCTGACAACATTATAAGCCACATGCTGCAGTCAAAGTTGGTATGGGCGAAAATGAAAGAGTGGGCCGCAATATCGATCCTCGAACTCAGGATAAGAGAACAACAAAAAAAAAAAAAATATGTACATATGAGTAGTGCGCACTTGTTATTACTAATAAGTGATAATATTGTATGATTTGAATTCTCGAAAGTGAGCATAAACACATATGGTTATGATACATGTGAATATACATACATACATATGTAAGTTTTGAATGATAAAATATACGATTTACATATGTACATTTATCACTATTGTAATATATATAATATTAAGTGTATTCAATTTCACCTGCATTCATAAATATGCACAAAAAGAATTCATATGAAWACAAATGTCTGCAAGTGAACCGTATAGAAATATAAGTAAAAGAGCAAACATACGTCTGTTAGCGCAATATATAGTTTTGAGCATAATTTTTATTTCACGCTAGAGAAGGTTCACGATTAGGGATATTTCATTTTTGGGCTATTTACTGTTCTGGATGAGCGTGTTTCACCACATCTAACATCAGGAGACACGTAAATAGCAGAATTTAGCATTTTCAGTGTTAAATGAGAAAAGTTATGCTATTTCCGATGTTAAAGAATGTAAGCTTACAGATTCSCATATTTACAATGCGCAAACGACTCTGCATATTTTCTATCTATTTTATATCAAAACACACAAGCATTCACGTACAAATTGAACTATTATATGACGAATTCCTTAACATCTTTGGAAATATATAATAAAGTCATACATGCATTATTACTAAATATTTAATGAATGTAGGTTTAACATATTTATTTGCAGGGCAATATACTCGTATGTTTGATGACATATTAAAAGACCAAGCGGTCGCACATATTCACGTACGTACGTAATATGACAARCCATACGTATAATATTTGTAAATTTGTCTACACACAACTTTGTATGGAACAACAAAGCGTCACAACATTGTGTTGTTGGTAGAAAATCCGAGCTGTGCCGAAAACACAAACGAACGCTTCCCAATACCGCTGTAACATATGTATATAAGTTAAGAAATTTATAGTTAATTTCTTTTAAAAAAATTTTTTGTTATATCTTCATTGTTCGATTACAGAGCTAAGACTGACACTTAAAAATTAATTTACTTAAAAGGTAGGCTAAGTTGCACTGACCAACTGCTAACTCGATGTTGTTGCCAATTCTCTGAATTGACTTATTTTGGTTGCGCGTGTTGGACTTCCGCTTCACACCGAAAAATGAGCCTTTATGCTGATGAAAGCGTCTGGCTTTTGCTGTGGGAAATATTGTGCAACTAAAGATGCATTTCCGCTATGCTTTACTCAT
>NW_017535157.1:10527-12652 GCF_001853355.1 Bactrocera latifrons
GGCATGTATGCCAATTCGGGGTAAAACTCATTGTTCATCCTTCTAGGAGGTAGTGGTGGACGAAACTCTTGTGGTTTCCTGCTGATATTGTTATTATTGCTCAAGACATAATGTGACCTGAAGGTTTGATTCTCTAGTTTGAGACAAAAATGGAGTGTCTGAGGGAGATCTGCTGGTTCCCTCATTCCAAAGAGTCTCGGTAGATCTCCTTTGAGTCCACGAACGAACGACTGTTAGGCAACTGAAAATCGCTTTCCAATCCAGTGGAGTGTTATAGGACTCCAAGGCAATGTCGGCATTGCCCACGATTTTATTTCTAACGACATTTAGGATGCCATAATATTTTGGGGTACCTCTTTGAGGCTCGTATATCTGGAGGATCCTATCCATGCTTTTCCTCCAAGATGTGAATGTCTAATTCAGAGACATTCCCGGGTAGTCTTGAGTCTATGGTAATGTCCGTGAAATTTGAAAAGTTGGAATTTGGATTAAGGGCGGCTTGAACTATGTTTCGCCCTTCAGTCCTTAAAACATTGTTCACAATTCCTGTGATTACGGTAGTTAACTCATCCATAGAGAATGAATTAGAAGAGACAAGAGGCTGACCAGGAGGTGCTGATGGCCCTTGGGGTGCATTAAGTATTGGTGGCCGAACGAGGTTGGCAGGATTAACTGGCATGATTGATATATTTCTATTATTTACTTTTTTATTTAAAAATTTTTAATTTATCCCTAACTTATTTTGTTTTGAGCTAAACTTTCCTTTCTAGATTTTTCACTTTTAGTTGGCTTATTTTAATTTTCGATATAATATTATCTCGTTTAGTTTGATTATTTTTTCTGAATTACGCTCTCTTTCTTAAATTATGTCACTATTCTTAGATTGTTTCACATTAAACAGTTTCACCTTTTTTATATTTTAACAATTCTTTTACATATGTGAATATATTAATATTGATTCTTAAAATTAATTCTTACTCTAGTAGCAGGAACATTCTCCTGGGCAGGCGGCTAACGTCTTGCGTTTCCCGTTTGCTATTGGCGACTAGGGTGCCTCTTGGGCCTCTTTTCCTGCACTTCTGTTGAGTCCTAGCCCAAACCTTCGCCGTCTATGGGGTGCTAAGTATTATCCTTGTCTTCTAGTGGTAGCCGCTGAGTATCACGACAGCACGAACTTTTTATCCAAGACTTGTGGGTACACCCGCGAATTGTATTGATACAATTTACTAAACGCGACTAGCGAAGGCCCCACGTTGGGCTCCAGTTAAGAAATTTATAGTTAATTTCTTTAAAAAAAAAAATTTATTACATCTTCATTGTTCGATTACAGAGCTAAGACTGACACTTAAAAATTAATTTACTTTAAAGCTAGGCTAAGTTCCACTGACCAACTGGTGACTCGATGTTGTTGCCAATTCTCTGAATTGACTTATTTTGGTTGCGCGTGTTGGACTTCCGCTTCACACCGAAAAATGAGCCTTTATGCTGATRAAAGCGTCTSGCTTTTGCTGTGGGAAATATTGTGCAACTAAAGATGCATTTCCGCTATGCTTTACTCATTATTGCTTTTATTTAGCAATTGTTAACATTTACGATGTTAACATATAGATGCTACATATAGACTACGTATAGACTGAGTATCGCCCATATATTCCATAATAATAATAATATTGGCGTGCTGATCGTAACCACGGCCTATAGATGTTCCACATCAAAAATTTCTGATTGAATACGATGTACCAGAATATATAGTTGGTAGTTTAAAAGAATATATAAATCTAACAAGTAAGGAAGGGCTAAGTTCGGGTGTCACCGAACATTTTATACTCTCGCATCCAATACCGTATTTGTGTAAAGTTTTATTCCGCTATCATCATTGGTTCCTAATACCTATATTATACAGAGAAGCCATCAAATGAAGGAATTCAAACTAGCGTTATATTGGAAGAAGGCGTGGTTGTGAGCCGATTTCACCCATATTTCGCACATGTCATCAGGGTGTCAAGAAACTATTATGTACCGAATTTCATTGAAATCGGTCAAGTAGTTCCTGAGATATGGTTTTTGGTCTATAAGTGGGCGACGCCACGCCCATTTTCAATTTTTAAAGAAAGCCTGGGTGCAG
>NW_017535157.1:13037-19716 GCF_001853355.1 Bactrocera latifrons
CAGACAGACATCCGGATTTCAACTCTACTCGTCACCCTGATCACTTTGGTATATATAACAATATATCTGACTCTTTTAGTTTTAGGACTTTAAAACAACCGTTATGTGAACAAAACTATAATACTCTCTTTAGCAACTTTGTTGCGAGAGTATAAAAATAGTTACTAGGATACTATGCACACCTGAAGTGCTGTGCGCTATAACAAGAATTTTGAAGGAAGCATTTCCGACAATGAAATGTCTATATACAAAATTATTCCCGAATGATTTTACTAATTACGAAGACCAAGGGGCAATAACTGAACAAACCCATAATATAGCGCATTAAAATTATAGGGATAATAAAGCAACAACATTATTTGCCTTTAATGATATAGCAAAATGCGAAAAATGGTAGCATATGTAACACAAACTTTCATATTTTTTTGATACTCAAAACAAATTGCAATAGGGGAGCACGTATACCACAAAAAGAGGTAAAACAATTTCACGTTAATTAATATACATTAATTCTTATTCACTATTTTTAACAATTAAATATATGGAAGACAAATCGGGTCTAGAGGAATATACACCCCGACTTTACAATCATTCCTAAATGTGAAAAGTAAGTAAGAGCAACCGACCTCTGCGAATACCATAAACCAGTCCATTATGGACGGCTATGATTGTGTGTAACAATTTATAACATGGAGATTAAGCTTGCCAAGACAAACAGTTTCAGGAAATTCTGTGATAGCGTCTTCTTGACCCCGGAGGCAGCTCGGCTGCAGGCGTTGTCGARGGGTAAGAAGGACACAGTATAATCCCTAAGAAGACAGGACGGGACCTATACGACAAGCGCGGAGGAGAGGGCGGAGACACTGCTACAAAGGCACTTCCCTGAGACAGTTCAAGCTGACCTAACCCCAGCTTCGGTCATACGTAGGCCGGATCGCTCAAGCTGTCTGAGTGCAAGGAACCTGTTCACTGCAGACTCAGTCAAGTGGGCACTGGCCCCCTTTTCAAGCTATAACWCACCGGAAGTGGACGGAGTCTTCCCGGCTCTCTTGCAGCAAGGTATGGACATTATTCTACCACACCTGCTAGGGCTGATGAGAGACAGCCTGGCGATGTCTTATATCCCTGAGCCATGGAGAATTGCAAAAATAATTTTCATCCCCAAGGTAGGGAGGAGAGACTATTCGCTCGCCAAATCGTTCCGGCCTATAAGTCTCACATCCTTCATGCTAAAGGAGATGGAAAAAGTAATAGCCAACCATACCAGATAGGAAGCGCTGAAGATTGCACCACTACATGCCAGACAACACGCGTACAGAGCAGGTAGATCCACAAACACTGCTCTGTAACAACTCACGTCTGATCTGCAGGATTCGCTGGATAATGGTGATGTTGCGATCTGCGCCTTCCTAGACATTGAGGGTGCTTTTGATAATGCATCTCACACTAACGTAATCAAGGCACTCGAGAGAAGGAACGTAACCACCCGAAATATGCAGATGGATAGAAGTTCTTCTGCGCACTAGGGTAGCAGAAACAACAGTGGGAGAATGTAAGATTCGTCTTGGCACCACAAGGGGCTGCACACAGGGTGGAGTACTATCCCCTCTGCTATGGAGCCTGATAGTAGCCGAACTACTCGAGCTGCTCACCAGCAATGGAATCCGCTGTCAAGGGCACGCGGACGACATTGTCATAATGGCAAGAGGCACATTTGAAAACACTCTCTGTGACATTGCTCAAAGGGGCTTAAATTTGGCGAAACGATAATGCAACACGGTAGGGCTAAACGTCAACCCAGCAAAAACCACCGTGATCCCATTCACTAAGCGGAGATCTCTCCCGGGCCTGAGATCAATAACAATTGGAGGCACAGAGTTGGAAATGTCTAAGGAGGTCAAATTCCTTGGCCTCACCTTAGATTCATCATTAGGGTGGAGAACGCATTTCGACTTAACGCTGTCCAAATAAACTAGAGCACTTATGATCTGTAGACGCCTGGGCGGCAGATCATGGGGATGCAAGCCAACTATCATTAGATGGCTGCATACCATGATAGTAAATCCTATCGTCACCTATGGAGCGGTTGCTTGGGCCACCACAGCAGCGTAGTCTTCGGTGATTCGGAGACTGTCGAAGCTGCGAAGACTTGCATGTGTCTGTGCTTCGAGGGCAATGCGCACATGCCCCACGGTGGCACTGGAAGTCATACTAGAGCTCACACCGCTGCATCAGGTGATCAAGCTAGCAGCAAAGCACACCATGCTGCTAATGTCAGCAGAAGGCTGCAGAAGAATGAAGGTAATGTCCTCTAGACAGATGAACGCACTAGCGGAAAGCACACCGCTAGCCCTCCACCCAAAAGATAGTACCACGAAGAGAATAAACCTCAAGAGGAATTTCGAAGTAACTCTAGGCAGTAAGACGGAGTGAAGTGATTCCACGCTGGAAAGGCTGCCGGAAGACAGTACCATTCAATGGTACACGGATGGCTCAAAAACACCGAAAGGTATTGGGGCAGGTATTGCGGGCCCTCATACCAAGCTGTCCATACCTATGGGCTGCTTCCCAAGTATCTTCTAGGCTGAAGTTTTTGCCATTTGCCAGTGCGCTGAAGTCAAACTCAGCCGCAACTATCGCAACCAGCGCATAGCTATTCTCAATGATAKTCAAGCGGCACTAAAAGCGATCTTATCTTACAAGACCAAATCGCTTTTAGTCGAGGAATGCGTAGAAAGGCTAAACCGCCTGTCCTTGTGCAACCGGGTGCACCTAATATGGGTACCAGGGCACAAGTGAGTAGAAGGTAATAAGAAGGAAGAATGAGGGTAGATCAATTTTTCATCCAATTTCATCTATTTTAGGCAGAAAGATATAATATAATGCAATGTTATGAGTAAAATACTCTCTGCAATTTTCATTAAGACAACTCAAATATTGGCCGATATATCCAGCAGTAAGTCAAGTTCGAAAATCTATATTTTAGGGTCAGGAAAGCATTGGCCGAATACAAGGATTTCGAAAATTTTTAGTCATAAGGTGGCATATATTAAAGGACTTATTACTGTTATACTAAACTAATTACATACTTCTGGATTTTTGTTCTGGAAAGTAGGAAGAAGTAGGCGTGGTTGAAGTCCGATTTCACCCATTTGTTTATTACTGTACACTACGCCACTGTACTAGTAATGGACAAAAACGGCTCAACAATATAGTAATACAATGCACTCAGTAAAAGGTAAATGGCCATTTTATTTAATAAGGAGACTTGAAAGGCAAAACAGGCTCAGGAAAAACGTGTTACAGTACCAAAATAAGACAAGGGTTACAAAAAGCTTTAACAAAGGGAAAGGAAGTTCAGGTGCAACGGAACATTTAATAGTTTTGCAACTTGCAATAATCTATGTCAGGAATATATTTTAAACATTTTATCCTTTTTTCCTATTACCACATATTATTAACATGCCACTTACTAAAAACCAATCATTATATACAAGTATATCACACATTGACCGATATTGTCGGTCAACAGTCAACTATATATACAGGGTCCAAATATTCGGTGCCTAGGATTTTGAACAGTTTTTGTTGAATTTGAACAATTTTTAGTCACATGGTGGCATTATTAGTGCAAGGTTTTATCCTGTTACATTAATTGTATCTTAATTTTCAAACTGGAAAGTGAAAGAATCAAGTCGAATTTAAAGTTGTGCTATATGGGAAGTAGGCGTGGYTTTAGTCCAACTTGGTMAATTTTCAGTYTGTGACTTACTAAATTTCCKYGCGTCSTGAGGTGTGATTTTACTAAGAAGGGGCGTTGCCACGCCGATCGTTCAAAATATGTTTACGGTTGTGTAGTTACATARATTTGTATATTAAAATTAGCTTCCGAAATATTCCGAAGTCTGACCTAACCTTATTTTTGTCGCAACGTGTCATTAAAATTTTCTAAGAAAAATTAATTTTTTGCCCGATTCAAAAATTTWATGGGAATGGAATAAATTAAATTATGAGTATATACAATTATTACAAATAAGGAAGGCTTAGCTTGGGTGCAACCGAACATTTTATATTCTTGCAACTTGCAAATATCGAAACCAGGGAAATATTTTATGGTCTAAAACCAATTATACAAAATCCTGATATTCGTTATATAGGGACTAGGTCAAGTTGTCGGTCAAATTTATCTATTTTAAACAAAAAGATACACTGTTATGAATAAAATACACGCTTTTATTTTCATTGAGATAACTCATAGCCGATATATAGGGCACAAAGTCAGCCGTAGGTTCGAAAATTTTTATATTAAGTATGTGTAAGTATTCAACCCATTTTTGACATACCATTATAAGAGGAGGATTATTCCTTAATTTCAGTTATATATGTACATCACACATTGACCGAAATTTTTGATAAAAATTCAACTATAGGTACCGGGGTCTAAATATTCTKAGCTAGGGGCTTGAATGATTTTTATTGGACAGTTTTTAGTCATAAAGTGGCTCACTCTAAAGCTAATTTTCGTTCAAAGTTTTATCTCGTTACTTTAATAACTTCTTGATTTGCGAAAAATTAAGTGGAATTTAAAATTGTGTTATATGGACAGTAGGCGTGGTTGTAGTCCAATTTCGTCCATTTTCACACCGTGATATGTGAAAAGAAGGCTACTTACTAAATTTTCTCGAAATCGGTCAGTCGGGTTCCGAGATATGGGATTTCACCAAAAAGTAATTTTTAGTACTTTTGCACCGTACTGTTATATGGGGAGTGAAACGGGTTTTCATCCAATTTCGCCCATTTTCACACCATAAGTAGGAATTCTTTTAATATTCGTGCTGTCCGAATTTGATTATTATAAGCTTAAGTGGTTTAGAAGATATATTGGTATGCATTAAACTTATTAGAAGGCGGGGAACGCCCACTTAAAAAAAAAAATGTCCCACAGGTGCCCCTTGCTACTACAATCCCCTCTGACCAATATGAGTTTTATATCCTAATTTAGTGCTTAGTGATGGCCCTTTATAGGTTTTCGGTTAATGACGGTGTATGGCCGTGGCAGTTGTCCGATTACGCCCTTCTACGAACTCGAACTTTTTTGTACTAAGAAACCTGCATACCAAATTCCATTAAGATATCTCAATTTTTACTCAAGTTATAGCTTGCGCGGACGGACAAACARACAGTCAACCGGACTTGAACTTTTCTCGTCATCCTGATCATACATATATGTGTATATCTATACATATAACATATACATATAACATCTATCTATACATATAAACGCTTATTTTGAGGCGCTCTCACACTAGAAAGAGTTGGGCATCCCTTTGAAAATTATTTATCAATGTACCATAAATATATAGAACTAATCTAAASCTGCGGTTCCGCTCGCTCTTTGTTGTCAATGATATAATTTATCGTGGTAGCAATATAATGGAAGAGTTAAATTGGCAATCTACATTTTTATTGACATCGTAAATAACTTAGGGAATTGTACATACTAAAATACATATGATGTAACAGCATATTAAGAAATTTCTTCACAGTGCTGCAACTGCATTGTATATCGTTACATATACATGTGCTTCTTGTTATAAGGTATGCAGGAGTCGAGCAGAAGAAGGTGCGTCTTATGTCCTGTATCTAATCGTATGGTAATGTTTTGTCCAACATTCATCGAATGTAATTATTAAATCGACGGCTAAGACCSAGACTTAAATTGCGAAATCGAGAGTGATTTTACATCACCTTTAGGACCTTCTCCAAGACTAAAAGAATACCCGTTCAAATTTGCTGCGGTTCGGGCGTAATACGCGAACATACAAAAAAGACGTTTAATTTTTATATATAAGAAATTAAAACAGAAAATAAAAAGACATCCTGTTTTGTTTTTGGACATTTAGTACTTTATTATTGATAATCATAATGGGTTATTTTATTATCAAAGTAATAATGTACATTAATTAAACATTAAAATTCAAAATTCAAAAGAAAAAAGAAGAAGTGCTGATAAAATTATCAACACAAATTATCAACCTACAGAATAATTATTCGATTTAGACGTGGGAGAATGGCTCAATTCCGATTTCTTTGGCGCTGCGATTTGAAGGTACGAGGACGGTCTCCTGATTAAAAAATTTAGGAGAAGTTTGGGAGATATTCGACCTTAAAATTCCAAAATTACCAAAATTCGAACATTTCGAGAAGCTATTTCACTACATTTAACACAATTTATTCACATTTTTCTCTAATAATTTGTTAAACTAAACTATAAACTTTTAAATAAATCCACACTTTTAGCAGGTTTTTTACCTAAGAAATCTTTMTTTTAAAAGTTATATTTTACACTCGTAGTGAACACCATTTGTGTGCTCAAAATTACGACGAAATGGAGCGCTGCCATGTGATAATAAGGAAATTCGCTGAAATTCCTTTTTTCCCAAAAATTCATCTATCCATGCGTACGAATATGTTTTTTATTTAATTTAATAAACAAATAAGTTGTATTATATAATAATATTATATATATTGTCACCTAATATACAAAACAACGTATTATAAAAAATAAATGGAAATCGCTGATAGATATAATAACCAAAATTTAAACATTTTATAACGAAAACTCAAATTTGTTTTCAATATGAGTGCATGATAATCAAAAAGTATTACCACTCGAAAA
>NW_017535158.1:0-5965 GCF_001853355.1 Bactrocera latifrons
AATTAAATTTATTAAAGAATACTTTATTTGGTTCCTTATCGCTTGATCGATTGCGGTAAAGCGGTTCGTTATCCCGGTGTCCATTTTTGTGTGTGATAAGAATCGCAATTTTAAGAGTCGTAACTTATTGTAAATTTTATGCAGATGTTATGTAATGCCTCACAAACGTTAGCACATCTTCAACTTTTGTGGGGTGATATTTACCTTCCTCTCTTGCCATATCCTTAAATGCTCCACCGTCTTTTTAAGATTTAAATGCTTTGTTCAATTCATTCATAATTTATTTTTTATACCTACGCTATTGCTACGATCTCTTAGCTATCTTCGCACTATTTTTATATATGAATATACATATATTTCACGTAATTTTTCAATGTCGTTGACGTAATCAAACTTGATGCTCCTAGACGATGGATCCGTTTCAGGAAGACAACTACAGGACGTCTGTGCGGTATCACATATATGAAGTGTCCTCAGCGACAAGTTTGAGAATCTTGGTTACTATTTTACCCCTGACGTGCTTAGAAGCTTTAGCATCAACATGTTTAGATCTGTGCCAACAGATTTCGGTTAAGTTAGTAGTGTACAATCTTTTGGCATTTAGCTTCCGTCACTTCTCTGCAGACAGTTTCTGCTCAGTAGTTTCGCAGAGACTACCTCTGCAGTCACCTGCTTGAAGCGGAGCAGCCACTTGCGGAAATCGGGAGGACATTCCTCCAAAATGTCGGCAAACTCAGTATATGGACCAAATTTTGGACTACCAACTTTAAACACTGTTTTGCATCCCTAATGAAACCAACTAACTAACTAACTGTTGCGACGAGGTTGGATCGTTGGGAGAGAGACCCATGGCAACAACTCATTTTCTTGGCCTGCCGTAAATTGAGCTCGACCCTTACAACAACACACCTTTTAGTATTGTCGGTTGAAGGGTTCAGTTTAAACTGCCGGCTAAAATTGGTCGACGTGTTTCCGGGTTCGAGGAGGCATGGCCATCGAATTCCAACCACATCGTGATAGGTGCCTTTGAGACGGTAATCACGACAGCAGTATGGCAAATTTGTCAAATTATGACGTTCTACGCGAATTTTTGAGTACAATTTATGCAAAAATTTTACCGTTAAATTTTTGCTTGCAAATTAGATTATCAGCAAATAGGCTGCACTGTTTCAATTATTATGAAAGCCGAACGTACCCCATGTCTTTTCTGATTGGACAAGGCCTTGACAGTGGCTTTCTCACAGCACTGGAGAGGTTGGAAGACTTTTAAGTGGTCTTACAATAACATCTGAATAACTCAGAAAATTCGACTGTTAAGCTTCGTTTCTTAGACAGCAGCTATCGATACGCCATTCCGACTCGTGACTGCAACTATCTCGTTGATCACACTATGGAATCCGATGCAGTTAAGTTGTAAATGTTAGTATGCCGCGGGTAGTCTTGGGAGTGGCATGTAGGTGGTGAGTGTTGCAGTGGTAGAACCAACAGAGGCGGTTGTCACACTATGGTTCTGATTACCGACGCCTTTGTAGGGTGTTCCGGAGATAGGCATCTGCATGGGACGTGGGACACATTGTACACATGCGTGGAGCATGTGCTTGCACTTGTCCGGCGTATGACGGTCTAACAAAGTGAACAGAGTGAAGCTAACAATTGCTGAGTGAGAATTTCCAATAAACTATCAAAAGCCAATTAAATACTAAAATGGATGAAATTTTGTTTTTTATTTGAGCTCTAGTAAAAATGATATGGGTGAGCTCTAGTAAAAGTAAAATGGGGATAAAAAGATAGTGTGGTGATAGCGAGGAAATCGTAGCAATAGGGTAGGTATAAGAAAATAGAAATAAATTATGAATCCTCATTAACTAAATTTTCTGTGTAGTTGTATCGTTAAACAAAGCATAGGAATCTTAAAAAGACCTCACCGCACTCGCCCAAACAATAAGAGACCAAATAAAGTATTCTTTAATATATTTAATTCAAAAATGTATATGTCCTTAACCTTGTGAATAATTCTATTTTTAATGTAAAGAAAAATACAATTTTGTTTTCATAGAAATATTTTTTTTTAATTTTTAATGAGATATTCCATTCATTGATTTTTGTTTTATTTTCTTTACTACTAAAAATTATAAAAAACATATAAAATTTAAGAAAATGTGCTCCCATTTCCATAAATTTATCTATTACGATTGGCATTTTTCATTCAAATGACATTTCGAACGAACGAACCGATACGTTTATTTACTATTTTTTTGAGACTTCGGTATAAACGACACTATAACTAGCCCCCAGCACTTAGGTACATGGCCTAATCGAACACAGTTCACATAGATGTCTGTTACCTGTATGATGCCTTGATCGTYTGCTACGAGGACTTGAATGGTTTATATGAATTCATTAAACAGGTGTGATGTCGTTCGTCCAAAGGATCTAAAAAGGTTGTGCAGCTCTCCCGAAGTTCCTCAGTATCACTTCTTCCGCGGCATGATAGAGCTAGCTTTTTGCGAGAATATGACTAAACATTAAGGACTCATGACAGCCATTTTCCCTACCACAGAGGATTCTCCAATACGCCCTTTTCGCTTTCTTTAACTAGAACTTTTATCGAAGAATCTGTTCTTAATTACCTCCGATGCCCACCAAAGAGGTTTCCTAAACCTTTCTGAGCTTTCAGAGGATAGGAACTTTCTAGAGAAGAAGAAGAGCTAATCGAATCTTCGTGCAACATAGGTGTTCATTTGTGTTCTTGAAGTACCTACATGTTCTGTTTGTTGACCTCGATTCTCCCACACTAAAGCTAATGTATCTATTATCAGAGCAGAAATGGACGACTCRAACTTGGTACTGTGAGATCTGTTTAGTTGCAAATCTTTTGTTCACCCCGGTGTCGGTGATATACTCACTTGTTGCACTTGCACTTACACAATGGAATGTAAAMTTCGCACAATTTGGTTGAAATAAAAACGAAATATGTCACTGTTCAATTTGTTTATATTCCTTTATTCCACCCTTGTTTTTCAATACTTATTTTATATTTACACTGCTTCCATATACAAAAATTACCAACGCTTTGGTTAACAATTTGAAAAATTTAGTTAAAAGTTTTAGTTCACTAATGTCGACGATCGTACCGATGGCGAAAACCTTCGAGGTCACGGGTAAGAGCGAAAAGAAAAAGAAAACATACCGATGTGAGCAATCCTTTTGTATCGGTTGTGGGTGGTGAGAAAAGCGATGTGTTGGTGTGTAGTGTGGTTGGTATGATGTGTAGCTGTGGTTGTGTTGTATTGGGTTGTGTGACCTTTTGTATGTTGTGTGTGGATTTTGTGCGATGAGTGCTGCGAGGAGGATATGTATAGCGTAGCAAAATATCGCACGACCGGATGTCGCATAAGCATCCCGGCCCCCCTGGGCGGATTAATCGCCTAGAAGTCTTTGCAACCGTTGAAGAGTGCTCACTACGGCGTTCAGTCCTGTTGGTTTGCGTTGTGGATTACGATGACCGTAGTTTGGCGCATGTGGTCGTGAATGCGCTCCCCTGGTGCGCCTGGAATGGTGCCCTCTTCGACGCTGGACAGGATCCTCGTGTTGTCTGTGTCTGTTATTTGTGTGGATTGCTGGCGGATTGACTCGGCGAGGGACTGGATCTTCATATGAATCTCTAGGTGTTGCAACAGATGATTGCCGTGGCGGACTCAAGACTCTTCGTGACCTTGGTGCGGCGATGGGAGTAGMTGATGCTCTAGGTGCAGCAATGGCGGACTTCACAGTCTTGGGAGTAAGTTGGATGTCTTCTATGTCCATTTCTATTGGAATAGGAATATACTATATTAAAACATTGTATGGTTCCTGGATTGAATTATGTAATTGGGTATTTATTTTTAGAGATAGATACATATATCATCATAGACTATACATATTTTTTAMGGTTCAATTGTTATCGCTCATTGATTTTAGGTTTGCATGTATCGTTTGTATAACGGTAGTACTTAGTATTAAACGAATTAATTGACGGATTTGATTTATTTTATGCGTTTGATTTCGCGGAGTTTGTGTAATCAGTTATTCGGTGGTCGGAAGAAAGCACAATTTTACCAACGGTCGAGTTAGTCAGCCCTATCACGCAATCCATCGTAGACTGTTTTTTCGGGAAAGTTACGAAACTGCTATCATGCAATTCGAACTGTTCGGAAAGTAAGTTCGAAATTCGTAGAGTTGCATTCACTGAATTCACTCGRAACGGAAAATTTTTAAGTTTAGCGGAATTTTTGTMCGACAGGTTTGTGTTAACGGAGAAAAAAAATTTAAAAAAAGAAAAATGTAAGTTTTAATTGAATTCACACTATAACACAGTTTTTATCATTAAAATAATATTTAATTCAAACTATAACATAGTTTTTATTATTAAAATAATATTTAATCCGATTTCCGCAGGCCCAAAGTAATTACCATTGATATTTTCTGTCAAAAGTCAGCTATAGGTACGGGGGTCGGTCCGTATTGTATTCAACAAATTTGGTTGCTATAGCTTTATTAGTTTAGCAAATAGGCACATTAAACTTATTAGAGGTCGAGGCCACGTCACTTTTTTAAGATTTTGTGTCCACATGTGCTCCTTGCTATTGCGATTCCCTGTGTCAAATTACAGTTTTGTACTTTATTTTAGTGCTTTGTTTTGGCACTGTATAGGTTTTCGGTTAATGGCGACTTGTGGGCGTGGTAGTGGTCTAATTACGCCCATCTACGAACTCGTATTTTTTTGTACTAATTAACCTGCATATCAAGTTTCATCTGGGTATCTCGATTTTTACTCAAGCTACAGCTTGCACGGAGGACAGGGATTTCAACTAGTCTCGTCATCCTGATCATTTACATATATATATAACCCTGTATATAACTCGCTTAGATTTAGGTGAGACGTACAACCGTTAGGTGAACAAAGCTATTCCACTCTTTAGCAACAGTAATTTTTGTTTACAATAGTATTTTGATTATTGCTGTTGAACAAAACGGTTTTTTACAATCCACCATGTACAACCGGTAAGACATTTTTAATATCAACAAAAAACGGCGAATGACTTACAGTCATTTGTAAGAAACAAAACGCCACATCCAACATAAAAAATAGGGGAATAGCTGCAGTGTTGATAAAAAGTTAAATCAAAATTTAAGATTACTGAATACTGGCTTCCACAGAAAAATGCAATTTTTAAGCGGAAACGTTAAAGTTTTTGGTGGTGTTGGCACGATTCCGATTACTTTGGCGGAGGGGTAAAACAACCGAATTTCCGTAGAAGTAGGGTACCTTCGGATAGAGAACCTTCTCCAGAAGAGGAATATCCAAAAATAATATAAAAATAAGTAATATTTTTTAAAATATTCACATTTAAAAATTCAAAAATTTGCACTAAGAACACATGTTATTTTTCTATGTTTCACTAAATTTTTCACGTTTTTTTATATGTATATTTAAATATACACGCTAAGCATTGAAATAAGTTCACATTTCACATTTATTTTGTAATTTTTCAGCCATATTCAGTAATTTAAAAATCACTTATCAAATTTATGGCTGATAAGTTTAGAGTGTTTATATTTACGAGGAAAACCAGCTTTGCCACACCTTAAAAACCAAAAGTGAAGGATTCTTCAGCGTTTTCTTTGTTTGTACTTTCGAGTGATTCTTTTTTCTTTATTAACTATAAAAAAACGTTTAAGAAGATTTCCATATACATACATATATGAATAATATGTGATTTATATTTAATAAACATAGATAAGTAAAATCGTGTGATAATATTATAATATTTATATGATTGTAATATGACATTTTTATTTACATATTACAATTTTATACTATCTTTCTCTAAAAAATAACTGGCCGATTGAATACCCGGGGTGCCTGAATTACTTTCGCGTAGTACTCCTTTCTGCGTTAAAAATAAAAAAATATATAGAGTTT
>NW_017535158.1:6115-7287 GCF_001853355.1 Bactrocera latifrons
TCTTTTACTATTGTAGAAATATTAAAACATGTAGAAATTTGTGTGGAAAGTCTTTTTTTATTAAAGTAGCAACACCTTGCTTGTTAATATGATTTCTGTCTCTTATACACATCTAGATGTGTATAAGAGACAGGTATATATAATATTATTATATAATATATCTTATATGCTTAATAAATTTAAAAACAAAATATCCATATGGATGAATAATTTTGAAAATAAAGATCTTTTAGGTAAACAACCTGCTAAAAGTGTAAGATGTGGATTTGTTTAAAAGTTTATAGTATATATATATTCAATTTATTTGAAGTGAAAAATGTGAATAAAGTGTGTAGCTTCTTGAAATGTTAGAATTTTGCGAATTTTTGAACTTTTAGGTCGAATATCTCGTAAACTAAGCGTTTGCGGTACCTATAACCCTATATTTTTTAATCAGGAGGACTTTCTCTTTTCAACGGTACCTCCAAATAGAGCACCAAAGAAATCGGAATTGTGCCGTGGTGTTATTTCGCGAACATTTAAGCATTCMTTCTTATGGTAAAGGGCTGGGATTTAGAATAGCATCCCCTTATTTCGAGGATAAAATGGGTATCACTGGAAAGGTGACGTTCTCCAGATCACGAAAATATATACACTTGTGCTCACACAATTAAGCCACATAAACGTTATGGTGTACAAATTCATAAAAGTTGAATTTTATTGATAAATCGAAAAAAAAAGTTTCACAAAATTAAAAGAAAGTACTTAAACTTTATTGTACTTATAGTTTTTTAAAGGTAAATTTTAAAGTCAAAGCAAAAATCTGTTTTCTTCTTCATTGGTATGTATTTTTCGTGCTCATATAATTAAGCCACCTGCAAAAATAAGCTGTCAGATAAAAGAATTCGATGTTTTGTTCAAAAAAACTTGCCTTATTTAGACTAATATTTTGTTGGGAATCCCTTTTGCAAAATTACTTCTCTGCAGCGTTGGTTCAATGTACGGACTAGTGTGTTACATTGGTCCGGAGTAATTTTGCTCCATTCTTCATTTAAAATTTGCCACAGCGTAGCCTTATTTGACGGTTTTCTCGCCGCAACTGCCCTTTTAATAATCCCCTCATAGATTCTCTATAGGGTTTAAATCCGGGCTTTGGGCAGGCCACTCAAGACACTTGATACGGTTCATCGCAA
>NW_017535158.1:8122-15115 GCF_001853355.1 Bactrocera latifrons
AGATATTTGCGTTTAAAGTTAAAAAATTTACAACTTTTAAATGGATAATTTGTTTATTGTGAACAACTTTAGTTAAATTCACTGCATTTGCACTGCAAGAATAGGGTTACCAGGCATGTGATGCAAATGGTTTTCGCATGAAAGTGTCACACAAACACGTATTTGTCGTATTGCTTCGGTAGCAGTTTCATGCGAAAACGATTTGCAGCACATGCCCGTACATACTAGCAAATAAATGGTATTGCCATATYTGCCTAGTTGTCAACAAAAGAACAATAGCAAAAACTTTATACCCCAAATACATAAAAGGAAAACGCCAAAAACCTTTAGCAATTTTTTATAAAAAAAAAAGTTGCAAAAAGGAGTTCTACGCGAAAGAACTTTGAACACCCCGGTGTTGGTTCGACCAGGGTTATTTTTTTTGAAGCGCGGCCGAAGGCCGCCAGTGCAGAAGGGAGTTCTACGCGAAAGAACTCTGAACACTCTGGTTTTGGATCGGCCAGGGTTATTTTTTTTTTAAGCGCGGCCGAGGGCCGCCAGTGCAGAAGGGTGTTCTCCGCGAAAGAACTCTGAACACCCCGATTTTGGATTAGTTTGGATATTTGGGGTATAATGCTTTTGCTTATTTTCTTTTGTTGACAACTAGGCAGATATGGCAATACCATTTATTTGCTAGTATGCAACCCTATCCTTGTTGTGCAAATGCAGTGAATTTAACTAAAACAAAATAATTGAAATAAAGCTTTATTTGCAATAAATATTAAAARAACCTATATACAAAAACGTTATAGTGAAGTGTTACTAAGTGAAAAGTGCATAATATAAGTGAAAAAGTTATTCACAATAAACAAATTATCCATTTAAAAGTTGTAAATTTTTTAACTTTAAACGCAAATATCTTTAAAACTATAAGTCAGCGGAAACTATATGTATATATTTTCGTGATCTGGAGAACGTCACCTTTCCAATGACACCCATTTTATCCTCGAAATCCGGGGATGCTATTCTAACTTTTACCCTGGTAAAGTGTTGAAATATTTCAAACGACTATAAATATGTGCGAAAAATTGCAAACTGATCCACCCTCAGTTAAATAGAACTGCAACCAAATACTCARTACATTATACTACCAGAAAATTCTTGTACTCCTGTTCATGAAAAATAATGTAAAAATTAGCTATTTGGTTCAAACTCGCTATGTAATTGCGCTACATTAGCGTAGTGAGCATTATTTCACTAATTTTGTCACTGTGGTTAAAAAATCGCATATCGCAACTGCGATCACTTTATACAAAAAACAGTTCTCTAAGAATTGCGGTAACAGTTCGATTCAGAGAATTGCGATAGAAATATTTCCTATTATTGGGAATATTTTTAAATGCAAATGTTGAAAACACGTCTTACAACTACTTAAGGAATTTTTAAAATTATATTTATGTTGAAATCAGTTTTGAAAGCTGGTGTGATGAGTTTTAAAAATAACTGTAGAGTAAAAACTTTTTTACACTTTCAAGTTTTCAGTTGCGATCGCAATAGTATTAGAAATCACAATAACTTAAAAACAGCAATTATCGAAATCACAGATATTGAAAAGTCTGAATATCGCTCATCACTACATTGGCCGAAAAGRTGTAGATGTTGACGAAATTAATATCCAGATACCAAAGTTGTTGCCAAGCTATCAGATGTATATAATAGAGAAGGTTAGAAACGTAAAAATATTTTTGGCAAACTCGGAGAAGATAAGCGAGTTTCACCACTGCCAGCTTGGAAGGAGAAATATTAACAGTGGCACTTGAAAAAATGTGCTCAGACTTTGATTCTGCTTTAGGATTATTTTTATTTGGTCTTTTAAATTTTTTTACTTCAAGTCGAGAATATGATATTATGTAAATGGCCGCCGCCACAGTTGATTGTCATTTGAGCCCTTTTTATTGTCATTTTCCATCACTTTGGCCGGAACTGCCGGCGATAGATCTTCACATTCTTGACGGATATTGTCTTTAAGAGCTCCAAGAGTGTAAGACTTATTGACATAAACCCGCGACTCTAAAAAGCCCCTCAAAAAGAAGTCTGTAGCGGTAAAATCAGGCGATCTTGCTGGCCAGTGTAAATCGCTAAAACGGGAGATTAGGCGCCCAGGAAATGCATCCTTCAGCATATTGGTTGTGGCTGACTGAACTGACATTGGAGGTCAATTGCAAAATTTATAGCATCTTCTGATCATCTTCTGACTTCTGCGCCACCCTATATTTGTATACGTTTACAATCATATGTTTGATGATCATTTATTTATTTATTATTTGTAAAATAAGAATACAATTATTATTATACATTATACATAAGGAGCACCAGCTACAGAGGCTTTCAGCTCACGGTTTAATTATAAACGACTTAAATAATAAAGATGGAACCTTCCATTTAAGAATTATTTACAAGCAATATGTTTTTAGGAACTAAAAATGTATGTTAAATAAATTTCAAAAGGAAGGATAACTGAAATATATTTATTTAAGCGGGTGTCCAGCTTTTAACGTATTTCCMACGTTATCAACAATAGCGAAAGACGTGTAGAAGTTAGCCTTCGAAGCCTCAGTAAAAATGAGTTTCCAATCCACGTAGTGTTGCACAATGAGCTTTGAACAAATTTTGATATACTCTAGGATTAGTGTTCTTTTTTTGATATTTTTGAAGATATAACATATAAGAGCTTGTTATTGCATAATAGTAGTTTTGGCTTTTGCGAAGTATATAAAACTCTCTAAAAAATGTGAATTAAACAGTATTTTGATGATAGATACTTAATTATATTAAGCCTAGAAACTAGTTGCTTGCGAAGATTTGTTCAATCTTCTTAAAACGTAAGTCTCTTATCAAATATTAAACCTATAGGGTGGCTGATGAATTTTGCTACATTAAGAAACTCAAAAAAAAATTTTTTTTCAGTGTATGTAATTCATTTTTCTTTTATTCATGTTAACGCTCATTCAATTTTATTAAATAAAGCCTAATTAGTTTTAAAAATAATGGAATTTAAATGCTCCCCTGCTCGTTGATGCATGTGCGGAATCTTTTCAAAAAGTTGTTCATTACTGCTTGGAGAGTTGAGACAGGAATAGCCGCAATTGTTTCTCGAATGGATAGCCTTACTTCATTCAAATTTGTTGGTTTTGCTTTGTAGACTGCCCGTTTGCAATAACCCCACAAGAAAAAGTCAGGTGCAGTAAGGTCTGGCGACCTGGGTAGCCAACGGAATGTGGAGTTTCTGGATATCAGCTTATTGGGAAATTTTCGTCGCAATTCTGTCATAACAGGTTGGGCTATGTGAGGAGCTGCACCATCTTGCTGAAACCACACAGAGTTGAAAGAAATTCTCATTCACCGTAATGCTGGATAGAAAAACTCTCTCAACATGCTTAAGTAACGGTCTCCGGTAACCGTAACGGTGTGACCGTTTTCTTCGAAGAAGTAGGGCCCGACAATGCAGCGTGATGAAACTGCACACCGCACTGTGACACTCCGTTTCATGGAGTATATGTGGGTTGGAAGTCCTCCATATTCGACAATTTTGTTTGTTTATGTTGCCGTTTAAATCGAAATGGGCCTCGTCAGACATGAAAAGACAGTTCAACATGTTTCCATCCTCTTTCACCATTTGAAGCATCTTCTAGCAAAATTCCAAGCAAATCGGCAAGTCTGCAGCGATCAGTTTGTTGGCCATTTGAATTTTGTACGGGAATAAGTCCAAATCTTTGTGCATAATTGACTATAATGACTGTCTGCTTACACCCATTTGAGCAGATAAGCTTCTTGTCGAAGTTCCGTTTGAACTGAAGGGTTTCGATGGTAAGGTCTTTTGTTGATTGTCCCATGCTCGGCAAAATTGTTTACAAGTCTCATTATGGTCCAACTGCTCGGAGGATTGCCGAAAAACATGCGCCTATACTCCCTTTGAACCGCAACTACGGACTCCAGTGCGTGATAGCGGCGGACTATACAAATTCTTGTTTCAATCTGCAAAATAAAAAAAAAAAACAAATTAACCAGATTCACTAAATAGAGAAAAAGTTATTCAACTTTTTTTTGGTAGCGCCTTTCATCACCCACCCACCAACATATWCGAAATAATTTGCATTTGGTTATAGTAATATTGGCACCTGAACAATTGGACCAATTTGAAATATCAGTAAGGATTTTTAAGAACGTATTTCTTACAGTATTTAGATTATTCTGTTTGTAGAAGACCAGCACATCATCAGCATAAATAATATGCGAAATGATTTTATATTTATACATTATGGTACTAATTTCCTTAAATGCGATTACAAATAGTATGACAGACAATGGTGATCCTTGTGGTATCCCATTGTACATATTGTACGTGTTCGAAAAAGTGTTATTGATTTTAGTCTTGAATTTCCGATTGACTAGGAAAGATTTAATAAAGTTACATAAATATTTTTTCACCAATTTGCCACTTCTCAAGCTGTTGCAGAATAGCATGAGAACCAACTCTATCGAAAGCTTTTTCGAAATCCAAACTGAGAGTGGATATGTGGTTTCTTTTCGGAAAGGCTACTATAACCGCGTTTTTCCAGTTTTGAGGGTAGACACCTTGACATAAAATATTGTTGTACAATTTAAAAATTCTATTTTTTAGACTAGAAGGACAGTTTTTTAGCAGTTTTTTAGAAATTCTGTCTGCACCGGGCGTCTTGCCTGACATTGAAGAAAAGGTAAAATCGAATTCAGCAATGGTTATGCAAAATTCGGTAATATTATGTATGGGAGTGAATGATCAGAGAAGTTAATTTTTATTTGATACAAATGAGGCGCGGAAATTTGAGTCGCTAGAATAATCGGACCATACAGAGACGAAATGATTAGGTATGTCTTTTGAGTCGAAAATTGGGCCATTTGGAGTGTTTATACATTTAAGATTAACTTCGAACCACAATTTCCTGGGATTTGCTAAGGGGGTGAAAGCTGCGGTAAGTTTTTGTAAGCAACCCCTCTTATGTTAGCTTCTTTGATATTTTTCCGAAACACTGTATTGGATTGTTTGCATTTTATTAGATTATGAATAGAGCGAGTTCTTTAGTGAATTGACCATAGTGATTGTTTTTCTTTTCTAAGTTTAGATAACTCTTTAAACCAATAAGGCAGATGATTTTGAAAGCTTTTTTTTTACCAGTTTGGGTAATAGAGAGGTGAGTAGAGGTTTTGATTATTTTGGTTATCGTCGCTGTTTCTTTATTTATATATATAAAATATATAAATTTATATCATCGGCAATGGGATTTGCAGCAGAATAACTTTCACAGAGTTGTTGAAATTTGGACCAATTTGCGTTGTCCAACAAAAATAAAAGGTCTTCCATGATTTTACCTCTCTGGTTGGTACATGTGGAACCCCAAAGAGGACTCCAGGCATTGAAATCGCCAAGTATAAGTACAGGTGTTTGGCTTTCCAATCCAATTATGTCGCGTAGTTTTTTGATATTAAAGTTTTGGTGTGGTGGAGTGTAAATTGTTAGGATGCTTAATTTAAATCCAATAAATATTTCTTTTACTATTGTAGAAATATTAAAACATGTAGAAATTTGTGTGGAAAGTCTTTTTTTTATTAAAGTAGCAACACCTTGCTTGTTAATATGATTTTGTGTTAAGTTGGAGAAATAGGCAACGTATTGTTTGGGTATAGCAGCTGCGGAATTAAATGAAAGGTGCGCTTTTTGTAGTGATATAACACTTGATGATTGTTCTTTTATGAGTAATTCTAGGTGAGTGAAATTGTTGATAATCCGTTCATATTCCATTGGAAATTTGATCATGTATTAGTAATATGGGTGTTGAGAAAAATGAGCGGAGGAATAGTAAAAGTTATTGATCTTGTTAGTCAGATGTGGTAGTTATATGAGGTGAGATATATTCTGAATAAGTAGGTGGAGAGAGATCGATATTGTCTGTAGAGAGAGAGAGAGAGAGAGAGAGAGAATTTGGATGTTAAGAGAATCTGTTGTGGATATTTTAGGAATGAGTGGTGTGCTTATTTTGGTTGGATTTGTTTTTGTTTGAGGAAACGTTAGGTTAGGAAGATTTTTTAATGTTTCACGTTAGTTATTTGCTTGTTTGTATTTGTTTGTAACAGAAGCGAAAGAAGTGTTTGCCGGGGTTGGTGGTAATTGCTGTTTGTGTAGCCTTAGTGCTTCTCGCATTGAGCATTTGTTTTCTGTTTTTACTTTCAGAATATGCTTGGATGATTGTAGGTATTTAGGACACGAGTGTGAAGAGGAAGGATAATATAATCCGCATCGTGCGCCATGAGACTTCGATTTTTCTGGAAGTTTGTAGAAGTCAAATGAAAGAAGTACCACTCCACTTAACAATTTCTTCTTCTGCGATGTCGTTTAGAAATTGCGCCTTTAGAGCAATTCAAATTGTCGTGTAACTTATCTTTAATATCGCAAATTCCATTTAATTTCTGTGTTGTTGAAAACAAGAGAATTTGGAAAGTGTTTTGCTCGAATCCGCTGCAGGTACTAGAATAAACTTTGGGACAGTTCTRGAAAATTTTCAAGTGGTTTGTATGTAAGTTTTTTCCTTTTGGGGTGGGGGCTAGAGGCAAGYAAAGCAAACATATTATYCCCGATTTTAAGCGGCAATATGCACTGTTTTTAACGCAAGTAACCGTACGATCGAAGTGAAACGAAAGCACGTGCACTTATATGCAAGGAAGAATATGAGAATAAAGCGTAAAGCACAAAAGAAAACCGCTCTGCTCAATGAGAGAGTTAGTGGAAGACTGTGATGATCATAGTACCATGCCGAACGTGCGTAACAGTTCACCTCCGTACTAAACCCTAACTCCGACTGCAGTTCACTAATCCTACGGGATCACCCTTAAGCATTTCTTCGCAGGACCAGGCTCAGCCAAAGTTGGCTCATCATGGRCACCTTTCTCGACTACTCTTCTGCTCTCGCTACTTCGTTG
>NW_017535159.1:0-1076 GCF_001853355.1 Bactrocera latifrons
CTAATTGGCGCCACGTAGCGAAAAGAAGAAACGACTGGCGCGCTGTTGTTAACTCGGCTATAATCGCGTAAGCGGTGACTACGCCAATCAAGAAGAAGAGAAGAAGATGGCCTTGGTCGCTAATGCTGTAAAATTTGTAAAATGTTAAGGCGTAATTGTATTATCCTTTTCAATAAAATAATAATAATAATAATGAATTTATTCGCATGCCTTTTGGACTGAGAAATGTTCCGTCAATTTTTCAAAGGTATATCGATGATATCCCGAGACCATATATTGGCAAATTTACGTATGTTTATATAGACGATGTTCTTATTTACTCTTGTAGAGTAATGCACAGCACAAGAGCATGTCGAGCACATACACATTAATTTAAATGCACTTCACAGTTTCCGACAAGTGCTCGCTCTGAGAAGTCCTGTTTCGCTCTTAACGTGTTGTTGACATTCTGCGCATCGTACATTTTCGGATACGTATACGTGTTTACATTTCCAATCTTCTTGAATTCTATCAATCCATAAGTGTATTGCAGATAAGTGAACCAAGTGTGAAGCTTCTTTTAATATGGCCCCCGGGCCGCCCAACCTTGAGGATAAGAAGTTTTTCACCTACTCCCCCCTCAACTTTCCTGACCTGCCGCAGGCCAAGAAGAAAACCCGAAATATATTCTCATTAATCCAACGGACCCAAACAAGCCAATWTCGAAGTATTCTTGCTTCGCTGTCCACAAAGCCTTAGAAGCTATTAGCAAAGAAATCATCTCAATTTCTGAGTTGTGTGCTGGTAATCTTCTGCTGCTGGTAAAAAATAACCAAATTTCCCAAAAGTTCATTTCAGCCAAAAAACTTCCTTTTGTGTGTGAAATTGAAGCGAAATACCATGACAAGCTCAATAGCGTGAAAAGTACAATCTTTGCTCCCTGTCTCAACAATGTCAGCGAGAAAGAGATAATAGAAAACATGAGAAGACAAGGTGTAGTCGATGTTTACAAATTTACTAAGTGGACGGGGGGAGTACCACTACCCCAACCCACGGGTGTAGTTTTACTTACCTTTGATCTTTTTGAGTTACCTGAA
>NW_017535159.1:1836-4477 GCF_001853355.1 Bactrocera latifrons
TCTGATCATGTCAGTAGACGATCACTAAGTATCCACCACTCTCAACACAGCATACAAACACCTCCTTAGCAACCTCTTCTAGCAACAATGTTTAATATCCTACAGTGCATATTCACGGATACTACAACAACTTTCACAAATTGGATATACTAATTAAAGAATACGCTCCAAGTTTTATTTCCCTTCAGGAAACTAACCTTGCTGCGGGCAAGTCTGCAGCGGCGTCTATTCAATACCAAAGTTACTTTTACAACTTGCCTCAAAATCTAACTAGCAAGCAAGGCGTCGCCATTTTATTTAAGAAGTCCATACCACACAAACAAATCCCTGTATCTTCAAATATAGCCACAATAGCAATAGAAATCTCATTATCTTTCCAATTTTCAATTATTTACCACCTTCACAAAATTTTTCTTGCACCTAAATTAACGACAAACAATGTTTCCCATCTGCATGGCAGTGATCATTACCCTATCCTTACATCCCTTTCCACTCCTTTCACTTCTAAAAGCCCACAGAAAACAACAAACCTTACAATCTGTTCTCTAACTTTGCACCTAAATTAACGACAAACACCCTTTCCCATCYGCATGGCAGTGATCATTATCCTATCCTTACATCCCTTTCCACTCCTTTCACTTCTAAAAGCCCACAGCCAAGGTTTATTATAGGAAAAGATCTTTAAGAAAAAAACTCAAACAATCTAAAAGGGAGGATGGCCCTATCGTTGACCACAAGGAAATTGCAAATCACTACTTTGCGAACTGGTCCAATTATTCACACGATTCAAATTTCCACCCTACTTTCCTTTCAGAGAAGAACAAATACCGCAGCAGTAGTTCCAAGAGTCCCCCTGAAACTTCTAACATCACCGACTGGAAGATCAATAACATTGAATTCGAATCAACTCTATCTTCTTTAAGAGGGAGAACCCCCGGGCTGACAGAATATCATATCCTATGTTGCAACACTTACCCCCATGTATKAARACAAGATTGTTAATGCTATATAACAACATCTTAAGCCAAGGTACCTTTCGTCAGGCTTGGAAGCACGCAGTCGTTGTCCCCATTCCAAAATCTGGCAACCCCACTACAGGAACTTCAGGCTTTAGGCCTATCTCTTTACTGAATTGCCTGGGAAAACTACTCGAAAAAATTATAGCCAGACGTATTTCGTGGCATGCCTTAACCAAAAATTCCATGAGCCCTCAGCAAATGGCTTACAAGGACGGGCAAAGCACCATTGATGCTTTGCTGMTSTTTGAAAATCATGCATCTTCAGCCTTAGCAACCAGAAACCACCTCTCTGCACTTARCATTGACTTCGAAAAGGCCTTCGATCGGGTTGGAGTCCACGTTGTACTACGGCAACTCGAAAAATTGGGTATTGGCTGCCATATTCTAAGACTCATTCAGTCATTCCTCACAAACCGAAGATTCGTCTGTAAAGTCAACAACACATTTTCAGACCCGTGTACTCTCCATAACGGAATAAACCAGGGGTCTCCCCTCTCGTTATTCCTTTTTATCGCTGCTTTTAATGAAGTGAGCCATATAATTAATAAATATATAAATATTGATAATATTTGCTATGCTGATGATGTGTTGATTTTCAGTAAACTGAATGATTTAAATGTTGTTAAACGGGACTTCACAAATATTCTTAGGGATCTAAATATATGGTCCGAATCTTCGGGCGCCAATGTGGCTGTAAATAAATGCAAAAATTTCCACATTTGTCGCAAGCACAAATGTGATTACTTTACAATTATTTACAATAACAATCACATGTCAAATGGCAGTAAGCAGATGCATTCACGCATTTGCAAAATCGCCCACCATATTCGTCCTAGTGGAAGCCGGCTTACCCACAATCGAATAGAGATTCGAACTGAACCTAATGAAATTTATACCTAAGCTTTTTACATGTTACAACAGTACTCTTTACGAAACAGTAAGGTCGGACCTCCAAAGGGAAATTAACTCTGGAAACAAATCGACAATTTCATCGTGTATAGAACTCGCCAGAAAGCTTGGAATCACCGTGCCATCACTGCGGCAGAGAGAAGTACTTCCTACCTGGCAGATAAAACATACGTTCATTTTAAGCTTGGAGAAATTCAACAAAAGTCACACCAACCTCGCCATTTATCAACAACTCTTTGCTGAGTCTACAACTTCTCTTCTCCCTGAATGGACTCTAATCTTCACGGACGGATCCAAAACCGAAACAAGTACATCATTCGGAGTTGTCGACGACAAAGGAGCAGCAATTAAAGTTGGAATCCTGCCAAGCTACGCCTCCGTTTACACAGCAGAAGCCGCARCGATCCTCAACGCTATCATTTTCGCTTCAAATTCCAAATTGAAAGCAATTATTTGTACAGATAGCAAATCAACTATATCAGCGGTCTTAAATGTTATGAATAAATCTAACATCATTTCTTGCATCCGGAGCAAATTAGCTGAAAGCAACGCCAACGTATAACTAATGTGGATTCCAGGCCATGCCAGCATACGCGGGAATGAACTGGCGGATAAACATCCTAAACTAGCGGCTAGTGAACCGCTCGTTACGTTTGACTTTCGCGAGAAGAGAGAATCGCTAATGGAGAGTTGGAGACACATCCAGCACCAAT
>NW_017535159.1:4612-13812 GCF_001853355.1 Bactrocera latifrons
CTATGTCTCTCGAGAACGTTACAAAAATATCGAAATATCTGGATAAATGCGATCTAAAACATTTAATATGATATCCTACCTAGCTTAGATAAGAACTTTGTTTTGTTTTACTTAAGCATGTATATAGATTTTATGAAGATTTTAAATATATAAAGCGTGGACAATAGAACTTAATTTTAGTCACCTAGCCTTAGATTCACCAGCGAGCTGAAGGTCCTGGCAGCCAGTGCTCCTTTTTTCGTGTAAAAAATAATTGTATTATTTTTTTTCACATTTATAAATAAATAAAATGCACTTCATCAAGCTAACATGAAGATTTCCAATGAAAAGTCACATTTCTTTAAAGACTAAGTAGAATATTAGGGACACATAATTAAATACAATAAAATCACCGTCGATCCCGTAAAAACACAAGCTATAAAAGATTTTCGCCCACCTACTTCACTAAGGAGCTTAGATCTTTTCTAGGCAAACTATTATCGAAAATTCATAAAAAATTTTGCAGCCTTTGTTAAACCACTTACCACGTCTCCCAGAGGAGACAACGGTAAAATATCAAAAAATCAAAGGGCAAAAATTAAAATCGCAGTAGATGAAATTGTAATAGCAGCATTAAGGAGAATAAAAGAAGAACTTCAAGCTCAGGTTGAACCCTTTGAATTAGCCAAAGACGCTAGTAACTTTGCAATATTCGCTGTATTATCACAAAATAAAAAACCAATATCATTTATTTCACGAACACTTAGTCAAACCGAACAGAATTACTCTACAAATGAGAAAGAGTTACTCGCAATTGTGTGGTCCTTACAGAAACTCCAAAATTATTTATGGAATATCAGACTTAACTATATACACCGATCATCAATCTTTAATTTTTGCCATACCAGATAAAAACCGCAATACAAAATTAAAAAGTTGGAAGAATTTCATCGAAGAATATGGTGCTAAAAGCACTTACACGCCTGGACATCAGAAAGTTGTTGCCGATGAACTTTCTCGCCATTAATAACACATCTAATTCTGATAATTCGCAACATTCATCACAAAGTTCCCCTATACAAAAAATCAAACGTGTAAAACTTTCAATAAATTGCTTTAAAAATTAAATTATCATAAAACAATCAGATGTAAACCACGCCCAAATATCATCGCAAAATATTTTTTATTACAGTAGACATATACTTTTCTTTAACACTAATACTGTGCTATTGGACATTGGCTAAATGAGCACCTGACCCCCCTCTTAATATAATACACCTACACCCCACACATACACACCATACCCAACCCGACTACACCATCCAAATAATCCACACCTCATACTCAACACATCTACATAAAATTCATCATCCACACCTCACCCTCAACACACCGGCATCATCTACACCATACCCGAGGACACCAAACACAATCAACAAAAGGGACTGGCGGACGGCGCCCATCCGTGCGCACATACGTTTCGCCAGTCCTCGCTAAATTCGTTCCCGCTACTCAAGTCGAAAAAGGTGAGTTGCCGCGAGTTTTTATAATACTTTTACAGGCATATTAAAAAATGTAATCTAACAAAAATTGGTAAACGCTGTACAAATAGACGAACAATTATTATTTTACGTCCAAAATTACATTATCAACACATTTCCCAATGCATCTATCGTTCTAGCTCACAACGTGGTTGACGACACAACCGACATCGAACAACAAAAACACATCATAAAAGACACACATAGACGTGCACAGAAACTACAAAAATAATGCACAGGAAATTTCCCTAAAATATTACTGCCCAAACATACGTAACGCTTGTAAAAAAAAGTACAAGACTGTGAAATCTGTCTCACAAACAAATACGAAACGACCAAACAAACAACCAATTGGTTCCGCACCAACGCCAAACAAAGTAGGCGAATACATACACTTAGACTTTTTCTACATGAGCGATAACATATACATTAGCTCAAAGGACAAATACTCAAAATTTCGCTACTTTAGACAAATATCTTCAAGGAAAGATACATACAAATACATAGACGAGATTCTTTCACACATATACCCAAACGCAAAATTTTCAATGACTGATAACGACCTATCATTTACAAGCATATGTGCGCAACAAATTTACAAACGATTACAAATAACGCACACAAAAACGGCAGCGTTCCATTGGACTACAAACGGACAAGTTGAGCGTACGCACAGTACAATTACTGAAATCGCAAAAGTTTTGGCAGACCAGAATAATTCAGCACCGGAAGATCAAATTTTTGAAGCTGTTCGCCAGTACAACGAAACCATACATTCCGTTACCAACGACAAACCCGAGGACGTGTTTTATAATCAAAAGGGGTATCCCGACATCCAAGAACGAATACAACAAAATCAGGAAAGAGTCATCATAATCGCAGTCGAAAGCTGCTGAACTATAATCCAGGAGACGTAATATTTTCCAAGGCGCACAGGCGTATTAAGAACGTAAGAAAATACGCAAATCACGTTGTAAAAAAGATAACGGAAAGACTGTAACGACTAATAAAGGACGGATTATCCATAAGGATAACATAACAGTAAAGGCATGTACGCAATAATTTTCTTTTTTCTTTTCCCTATCGCATTATGCGACAATATAATAGATTTAAGTAACAAAAAATATGTTCTCGTAGAAGCTGACCCTGTAAACATAAATAAAAATAGTTCCTCTCTATATCAAAAAAGTCTTGCGGTCTTTTAATTTTATGAACAATTGAAAATTTAATAGGCATAGTAGCAGCTGTAGCATCGGTCAAGAGCTGGGCATGAGTCACAAAAAAATTTAATGAACAATTGAAAATTTATCTTTCGACCAATTTAGCGATTTTATCGCAATTTTCGACAACAGGGCTTCCGGAGCGTGGCGCATCTTCGACCACCTCTACACCAGAACGAAAACGTTCTAACCATCGTTGTGCGGTGGAAATGGAAACTGCAACGTATCCATAAATTGCACAAAAACATTAAAAAATCAACATTTGCCAAATATCTATAGGCCCCAAAGATCTCTAACTTGGTTCTGTACTTAAATTTATAATTGGTACAAGAGATCATGACGACCTTATCGAAATAAAAACTTCATAATATGCTAATAGGAAATAATAACAAACAAAAGAGCATTAATTCACAGTTTGAAAGAATTCTTAAAACACTCGATCCTAAAGCATTAAATGAGAATTTAATAATAGAAGAAATTTATAATGAATTACAAACAATAACCAATACTATTATTAAAAAAAAAATTTACTCTGCCACACTTAAACACTTGAATGATGTGCATAAATAAATAAACCCTACTAATGGTCTTCCACTAATTATTATACTGGAATATACTGATCTATAGGATATAATTATAATTTTCAAATAACAAATACTCGAAACTAACTGTAGACTATTTAATGTATACCCTTTATTACAAAAGTATGGTAAAAATAATTTAGATCCTAAGAAAGCAAAATGCAATAATTATCAAAGTGTTTCAAAATGTAAGATTTTTTTCAGTATATTTGTAAATCAGAACGCTCTGATAATTGTACTATCCAAATATTAAACGATAAATCAGCACAGTGTAAAACAATTCATGAAAATAACGCTCCACTCCAAATCATAGAAAACGGTCACATCTTGACAGAGTATGAACTTTATTGGAATAATACGATTATATCTGCTCGATGAGTTATTTGAGATCGAAGTGAGTCGTTTACAATAACAGCAATTAGCAGCAAAGTAGCGAGGACGCTCTGTCTTAAGAAGGAGGGGAGTTAGCGACGCTGAAGGTAGCTTAAGTAAATTTCACACTTAGCCTAAACAAATAATAAAATTCCCGCATTATAAACACAACAGACAGAATTCCATAGCGAAAAACCGATAAGAATAATAAAGCTATCTTTGTTCTAGCAAGTAAGCAAACATTCGCATAAGTATAAAGAGCACTAAAATTATAAAATGTAGTCAGTAAAAAATTATAAATGAAACAGGCAGCACGAAAATAAGTGTACTGTATCAGTCCTACTGCTTTCCCAACAAACCGTTTGTACCACTGCATGAACCGTCCATTATGATTCCAAATATCTACATTTACCAACAACTAAATAACCAAAGTAAAAATATTGTTCAAAGCGCATTTGTCACAAAACTTTAAATAACGATATTCATAAAGTAATTAAGCCCTCATGCATGTAGACGCCAGTCCTTTATGGCCTTTAATCTTTCTCATGACGACTTCGTATGCATTCTCCCAAGGGTTTTCTTCAACCAGAGGATCAGAGCTCTTCTTCATTGCCATTGTTAGGGTATTTCTCGTGCTGGTTTAACATTGTAAAGTTTGCCTTTATTCGTAAAGTTGCCGTGCATTCGCTTCTCAGATCATTAATAGTCTCATTCCTCCAGTATGAGGGTTTTTCTGTATGCTTGTTTTTGTTCTATATATAGGCAATATCAAGATTGCTGTCATGTTTAACTAGATATTCAGCCTTCTATTCGGTATCTGCCGCGTACTTCGGATTGTTATCTAGCAATAATTTCTATAAGTATTTCCACATCAAGAGTTTTAGCTTTCCATTCTCTGGTTTTGAATCTTTTTAAGGGACTGAGGCATTTTGTTTCTGAAGAGTTTTTCACTGTTCATGCATTGAAGTCACATGCCAAACCATTCATTGTGGGGTTCGAAACATCTCATACCAGGTTATCGATGATCTTTTCGTATTCGCCTTGTGCGACGCTCGGCGGAATGTAGCAGCTATAAAACTTAATTCCGCAAATTTTTGCCCGTGTTTAGTAGAATTACCCTGCTGGTAGCTTTTCTGGGAACATGTTTTCTCCGCAGGCCGCTTTGGCCGTATATTGGCTCCTTTATAAGCTTCTTGGTTGAAAGAACATTTCTTGCGTCCTTTCTGATGGTCAGAGTTATCCTTTCCTCGTTTTTTACATTCCTTATTGGATGTCTTCGCGAAGTGCTATTTGTCGCACATTTGAGGTAGCACTCCTATTGTCTAGTTTCTACAGATTCTCGCCAGGTGATCATATTCCAAACACCTGCTTTTCAAGTCTCGCTTTTAAGTTTGTATTCACTTAACGAAAAGTTCAAATCCGGTTGACAGTCCATATGTCCGTCCGTCCGTATGTGCAAGCTGTAAGTTGAGTAAAATTCTGGATATCTTGATAAAACTACGTAAATTCCTACCCTCCGAGACGGTTTTAAAGAGGTTTATAGGAGCCAGTGTGGAAACTGGACGATGCCCATGGCACTGCCCACTTTTGGTGAAATTCCATATCTCGGAACCTGGCCAACCGATTTTAATACGTGGATTCGTTCATTTTACAGTACACTCTAGTGAGTGCCACCTTGTGACCAAAAATTGTTTAAATCCAATAGAAACAGTTCAAGCCCCTAGATACCGAATATTTACCCCCGGTACTTATAGTTGTCTTTTGATCGAAAATTTCTATCTATGGATACGGATAATCTTTCTCTTATAATGGTATGTATGTAAGTCAAAAAATACTTCCCTTAGCCCTCATATACTTAATATAAAGATTTTCGAACTTCCGGGTGACTTTGTACCGCATATATCGGCAAATATGTGAGTTATCTCAATGAAAATAAGAGAGCGTGTTTTACTCATAACAGTGCATCTTTGTGCTTCAAATAGATAAATTTGAGCCAAAACTTGGCCTAGCCCCTATATAACTAAGATCAGGGTTTTCAAACATCCAATCGGTTTTACACCTTAGAGTATTTCCCTGGCTTTGATTCTTGCAAGTTACAGTATAAAATGTTCGGTTGCACCCGAACTTAGCACTTCGTTACTTGTTTCTTCTAATTTTTGTCCAGTTATCTAGCTTTTCCGTTAATTCTTCTTTGTTAGCTGAGGTTATCGTACCAGTTTCAGGGATCTGTTTTCGTTATTGGTGTCCTTTGCGAGTCTGTTCTTTGCACTTTTAGTGGGTTCATTTGGGTTTCCAGTGTCGTTGCTCAGTAAAATAGCACAGATATTACTGCCACTGCTGCTGCACAAATAAACAGGAGCTGATGTACTATGGTGATCCAAAAGAATAAAAATTGAATTTATTTAATTTTCCTGAAGGCACGGTTACCGTATGCGGAGACGTCAAGGATAAGTTTCACCTCGTTATTATAAGAATAGACGATTCATATGCACAGCGGTTTCTTTGGTGTGGTTTTACTTCTCTTTACGAAGTTTACGAACCGGTCCTACGGTCCTGCCTGTTCACCATGAGCTGCAAATTATTTTAAAACAATAATTGGTACTCCAAACCAATATGATCGCAGAACAACCACCCGTGCGGTTAAGGACCTCGATAATGGCTTCTGCTCAGTGGAGGAGGCCATTTCTGTATCTCAACAAGTTCAAGCAATTTATATGGATGCTGGTTTTGAGCTTCGCAATATTACATCCAATTCAACAAAAGTGGTAACAATAAGTATTTAAGTTTTAAATATATTTAAAAACTAAAGAAGCTCAATAATGTGGTTGAGCTTTTTTGGTAGAACGTTGATCTCTAGTATGCTGTTAGATCACTTCTTTTTAAACGCGTTTGATTACAGGAATTTACAAATTAGTATTAGCTAATGGCTTTGGATGTTCACGAGTTTAAAAATTATCACATTTTGCTGTCCTCTATCTCATTCTTCACCATAGGAAAATCAAGATCTTGAATGTTTTCATTACGCATATACCATGGTGCTCCCGTGATTGTTCTAAGCATTTTGGATTGGAACCTTTGAATTATATCAGTGTTGGGTGCGTAGGTCGTACCCCAAAGTTAAATGCCATACATCCAATTCCATGGATTGTATTATATAACAGAACTGTGTTGTATAGGCTAAGTTTAGAATTGTTGTTAAAAAGCCAATTTAAATTTGCTGCTCTTAACTTCATGCAAGTTATTTTACTCGCTACATGTTTTCGCCACGTGAGCATTCGATCCAGATGAATGCCAAGATAAGTTACTTCTTTCGCTTTGGGTACTAGAAGATTGTTTATTTTAACTCTCAGACACATTTCTGGTCTTAGCGAGAATGTAACATGCTTGAATTTTTGCGCCATTTCTAGCTAGCCATTCTTCGACAGAAGTTATGTGTAGCTCTAATACTATTGATGCTCTGATGGGCCATTTGTTATGGCTACTGGAGCTGTGTTACCCGCGAAAGTGGATATCAATATGTCAGTAGCTGTTGGAATGTGTGCTGTATATATTATTAACAGAATTGGACCTAGCTCGCTACCTTGGGGTACACCAGCCCTTATTACTCGTTGTTCTGATATAAAGTCTGCTACTTGAACTGTAAATGTCCTGTGTCTTAAATATGACTCCAAAGTTTTGTGCAATTCGTAAGATAAAACGTTTTTGATTTTGCATAAAAAGCCTCCATTCCAGGCCTTATCGAACGCCTGAGCTACATCTAGAAAAATAGCGGTCTTTGCTCGAATGCTTTCCTGATTTCGTTGGTATATTTAGCACGAAACCGGAATTGGTGAGTTGGTATTATATTATTTTCGTGGAGAAAGAAGTCATCTTTGATAGTGACACTTTTTCAAATGTTTTGGAAATACAGGGTAAGAGACTTATTGGTCTGTAGTAAGACGACTTTTCCACCAAGTTGGATGGTATCCGAAACCAAGAATTGCATTAAAGAGCAAAGAGAGCACCGTTATTGCAATATTCTGTAACTACATTAGCATTTTTGGAGTGTCCGGATGCCTTTTCGGATTTAGTTCTTTTATGATTCTAGTAACTTCAAAAGTAGAAGTCCTAATAAGCACGAACAACTCGTTAGCGGTATTGGGCAAAGTTGACAACTTAAAATTGTTCTTTGGCCAATTAGGTTCAAACACATTTTCTAGGTGATTTGCAAAGCAATTTGCCTTTTGCTCGTCACAACGTGCCCAATTACCACTCAACTGTTATAGAGGTATCTTTGAAAAAGAGTTTTGGACTTTTCAAACAAAGTTTTGCTTGCTAGAATTTGGACACAGTTTCTTTATATAATTTTCAGTGTTGCGTCCTTCCTCGCGTTTAAGTGCTTTTTTTAACTTACGTACAGCAGATTTCAGTTCAAGCAGCGTTGAAGGGGAGTGATTTATCTGCCATTCGGGTCTAGCTCACCTTTTCTCCTCCCTCTTATAAGTTTTTCTGTTTCGTTATTAGTGATCTTTCTAAAAACAAACTGTTTTATTGTTTCTTTTTACATCATTAAATTCGCTTATGCTTTTATGAATGTCTCTTACTTTATTTAATTAGCAATATTGATATGGCTGCTAATATATTTTCTATACTTCCAACACAAATATCA
Organism: Bactrocera latifrons; assembly: GCF_001853355.1. Classification (NCBI taxonomy): domain Eukaryota; kingdom Metazoa; phylum Arthropoda; class Insecta; order Diptera; family Tephritidae; genus Bactrocera; species Bactrocera latifrons. The sequence goes on from NW_017535159.1 coordinate 12,954, forward strand.
TAGTCTATTGGTATAACTTTATTAATACAGGTGAATGATCACATGATGTAAATGTGTCAGCTATCATAAGCGATTTATCTATATTTTGGCCTATCACAAAATCTATTACGTCTGGTATTTTACCATCACTGGGCCAGTATGCCGACTTACCAAGAGATATTATATCCAGGTTGTTATGTTTACTCATAATTGTGTGGTACAGCTGCCGTCCTATCGGATTAATAAGAGTGTGTTTTGAGTTGTAATCTCCACCAGCGTTCCAAAAAAGTGTTTAAATTCGCTATCTGTAATTTTAAAAAGAGGTGGACAGTATATAGCCGTAAGGTTTAAGTCACAACTCCGATTTTTTGGGATATTGTTATAGCTTGTAACTGTGCTATAGCATGAGCTTTTAGAGCTTAGTGGTTTATAGCATTTCTAACCAACACTACCGTACCACCATGCGCTTTTCCATCCAAACGATTTGTGACATAAAGTGTAAGTCCCGGTATATTGAAATTATTTTTATTTTTAAGATGAGTTTGTGATATTATATAAGCATAACATCTATATTTTTGCAGACAGAAATCTAATAGTATCTAATTTATGTTGGTTAACACCACCAGCATTCCATATACAGATACTTAGTACGCTCATTTCATACATAGTAAATTTTGCAGAATTTGATTTTGTCATTTTATTTAATTTTGGATCATGTGTCATACACTGTGTAGTTAAGATTTGAAATCATGGTTTCAATACCTCCATTTGGATGATTTTGCGGCAATTGTATTTGTACAGAGTTGCCTTTCACTACATTTGAATAGCTTCCTTGCATAGTATTATTCCTAAAAGTAATCGGATTTGAACTTTTGTCTGA
>NW_017535160.1:0-2117 GCF_001853355.1 Bactrocera latifrons
ATTTAATGGAATTCATCATTAAATGGGTCAAATTGCACTTATGTACATCCATATGTACATTTCAGCTTTGTTATCAAATATATGGAGAATATCCACAGCGGTTTGCGCATTTTAAATATGCGAATCTGTAAGCGTACATTGAAATTAGCATCACTTTTCTCATTTAACAATGAAAATGCTCAATTCTGCTATTTTCGACCTCCTCATGTTAAATATGGGTGAAATCCGCTAATAATATTTTTGTGGTGAAATCCACTAATAGAAAACTCAACCCCTCAAAAACGAGGAACGCTTTCTCTATTATACGTTTCTATATTATACGTTCTTTGGCGTGAAGTAATCCTATTTACTTTTGGTTTGAGAGAGAAACTTGTTATTTTAGGATGGTTTTTTATTTAAATAGTAAAATTAATGTTCACAAAGTTTATATAATATAATAGTTAATTGCACAGAATACTACGTTACGCGTTGGCGGTTGAATTGAGGCAGGGTCAATTTACGTCACCCAAAAGATTAATTGAATCTGACTTACAAGTATTTGCCATTGAGATAACACTATTGATTAAAGAAGAATTTTGCATATACATATACGGATAAGTCCGATTGAGAGTTTAATAAATAAATAAATCAACTATTAACACATACTCTAATAGATTTAAATTAAAATGAGTCAGTACCAGGAGCGAGGACATCTTTACAAGGAATAGCAGATTCTGTTCAAACGATCATATCTAAATACTTAAAAATCTCTGTTTAGAATCTCATTATCAAAAATGTGCGGTTTTAGCCAGGTTTCTGCAAAATTTGGTAAATTACAATTCTGTTTCTGGTATAAATCAACTAATTTGGTATTTACACCTCTAATATTCTGGATATAAATACTCAAAGAATTTTTAAAATTTGAGACGCATTTTACCGTTAGGTAAAGTTTTTTGGGAATTGAGCTATTTGGACGGTTTATCACCTTGAGTGCAAGATGAAAAATATTTATTAGGTACTGATAAGTACTATTCTGTACAAAGAACTATGTATTACTCCATCAGAAGGATGTTTACGCCTAGCGGCGGGCTTAGATAGATACTTAAAAGACTTGAACAATTGTTCGTAGTGCCTAAATTTTTCGATAAGGGTTACACGATTCTCACCGGTTTCAGTAAAGCCATTGCACGTATGCTTATAAACTTTAAATAATTTAAACAGGAACAACCCTTTACCGTCAATAATAGAATCTACCTGTCAGTCCTGCATATTTAAGTAAAAGCGTCTCATGCTGGCTTTCTGGCTTCGCAGTAAAAAATCAAAATCTAATAAATAAAAAATGACAATTAGTATAATAATGCAGTATTAATAAAATAATTTCAAAGAAAAACGAACGTAATAAAAAAATGTTAATCAAAAGTCGTAATGTTCAAGGTGTACGAAGGTGTTTTTAATCCGATCCGTGAATTCTGTGTTTAGAAAAAGCAAACATGAAAAAAGTAAGAAACAAAAATTTCTTTAAATTGAAAACAAAAAAATAGCAAACAGTCCACACAAATTGTTATTAATAAACATAATGTGGCAGAGAAATTAAAACATAGAGAAAGTGCAGGTTCGACAGCGAACATTTGTTAAAATTAAAGTAACGAATTCACCTCACAGCAACAGTATTCACGCTGTGAAATGTTAACATTTTTAACAGTTTTTTTACATACTCAAACAAAGAATATGGAGAGAAATAAATACCTATATATATTTTCGGCATGTGATGACGTGGCATGTATGCCCAAGCAGAGAATATTGAACCAAAATAAGTTCTTTGATATTTAATTTTTAACAGCGAAAAATGTGTACAAATACAGCTCTCTCACATATTGAATAATATGAAGGGACATATATAAATATATTTATGCATGCTCATGATGATATCCCCAACAACAGCATTGTGATATTTTTATGCTTCAATTTTTGCTTTCAACTAGGGAATCGCTGTGTATGCAAATATGTATGCTTTTGAGTTTTGCCGTCAGCATTTCCATATTAGCATGTAAAAATAGTTATAATATATATATATATCCCCGGTCACGCAGAGATAAAGGGCAACACGATTGCCGACAAGGTCGCTAAAGATATGGTTG
>NW_017535160.1:2636-14446 GCF_001853355.1 Bactrocera latifrons
AATTAACTTGAAATTATTAAATATTTTTATTTGATTTTTACATAATATACTCTAATGTATTAATAAATACTTTTGTATTATKTTTCTTACTAATAGAACTTGAATTTATCACAACAATATATAAATACACCATTTATCATATAAATGTACATATGTATGTATCACTTATCAACATATTACATGTGCGCGCATTGATCTGCATGTTCATATATTCATACATACTTATATGTACATAATTTGTACACATTTCCGACCAAATAATGCACAAGCATACAAACATACATATGAGTACACATGTAAATATGTCAGCAGCAAAAAATTTAAACATTGTTCTACAAAAACAACAATCGCCTCGAATACCATGGCAAATCAAATGTAGTAAATTTTACAACAAAAACGATTTCATTCATAAACGCAGGCGCATAATCCTTTATTCATATGCGCTTTATTCATAAAAACAGACGACGTAACATCTCCCCGAGCATACTTTTGCGTACAAACGGCAAACGCTAAAAATCATAAATTGAACAACTTTCTGATGCAAACATCAGTGATTCGACAGACTGACTCATTGATAAAGTGTGAGTTTCGGTCATGGTACAAGGGAGTAGCGAAAGTCCCATTCACCCATTCCCATTCAAAAGATTTCCCATTCCCATTCAAAAGATTTAATTATATCTTTTTGATACAAATAAATATGCTATATATTTTTATGCGTTTTAGTTAACTTATTCATGAACAAATTGGAAATTATTTTTGATAATGATCGTACTAATTCGTATAAATAGCAAAACACAATTTTAATGTAAGATAAATCAAGAGATAATTATAATAGCCATGTTTCTTATATTTAAAGTATACGTTTTAGTAATCACAAACTACTTACACTTTTTATGTCTCAAAATTTAGCTATACGCCGGCAATCAGGAATTATACTAGTTCCCAAATGGAGTGTTTGACTATCCTAACAGATTTACCATATTATTTCTTAGTTCTAATCTAGTTTTATAAATAAAAAGGATTCTTAAAGGAATTATTTTTTTAATTTATGTATATAGTACTAAAAAGGAGTTTAAATTAGCATGACAAACTAGTGTTGCGTAACTATTTTGTCATGCTCAATAGCAATACTGACATAATATTTAAACAAATAAATGATGGTTCGAAATATATTCCGTTTGAAATTATTCAAATAAAAATACAACTCAAATTCTTTAGTTTTTAATAGTGGTTCATTATTAACCAAATTACATTTATTTGTTTTTTAAGTTTAAATATCAACTTCCACACCATTCATAATCGACCATAATTAACTAGATGTAAAGACGAATTGTAATTCGCGTAGATGCAAATGTTTGATGAGTGTTGTTTATTATTTGCTTGGCTGTTGTTGCCATTATAGTAGTTTTATGCAAACAAGCGTAGTAGCTCTTCCCGATATTCTATCGGTTTTGGTGGAGCTGGTTCCTCCCACTCTCCCAATTCGGCATCATAATATTGCGCAGCACGATATGGTCGCAATTCCCATGGTACTTGCTCTTGGAGGTCAATTGTACACCCAAATGACATCGGTAAAACATTCGCGATCGATACGTTCCAGGACAGATAAGCTCAGTAAACTTGACTTTCAATAGGAAGGTAGGATCGCGACGCATGTCTTAACGACGGTATCCCCATCATTTTTCATCTTTGCGCATAACACGATGGAACCAGTCAATTAATTCGCTCAACTGGTAACGTTTTGGTCTGCAAGGTAGGTGTTAAGGGTTTAGAAAGTTACTTCCACCCTCAAGCACAAAGCTCATTGGTGTGGGACTAGCGTTTAAGGCAGACAAATAATCAAACATTGTACAACAGCTTCTTTGCTGATTCTATAAAAAAAAAAAAAATAAAAATACATGGTAAATCTTTTGAAATAAAGTTTAATTTTAGCTTACCTATGCTCCTTCCAGGAGCACGTCATTGAATTTAAAATTTTGTCTCGAATTCACGGCCAACTAAGTTGATAACTACATTTGATTACTTCACAGCATCGCGTATCGCTTTTTCATCTCTTAAATCATAAAATTGGAATAGCACCTGACACATTACGCAGCAATATTTACGAAGCCATGTTTAGTTATTTCGTACATTTATTGGAATAAAATCCCAGTCGATCTGTTATTTATTTTCCAATGGAAATTTGCAAACACTTCTTCCAGATTCAAATAACTAAATAAACCATAATAAAGGATTGTCATGTGAAATAAATTAAAACAAATTGTTTTGCAAAAAAAATGCGTTATTATGACAAAAATATAAATATGGCTGTGAATGAGCATATTCTGGACCCCACCATTCGGCATGGTTGCTTATTTGTTCATAACATTTTTCTGTGGTGAACTTACCACAGTTAAAAAGAGGCATAAATAAAAAATTTAATTTTTCATGTATTTGCTCATATTGTTCTAATCTTTAAAAATATATATGAAAATAAAAATATTTTCTTTTGAAAATATATTACAGTTTTATATATAACCAATATTTTTGGGACAACTCTTCCATTATTTTTTAGAAAATAACACAATGCAAYCATTTTCCGGTTAAAAGTCGGCCATCTTGGATTCCAATAGAAACTCAACCCCGGACTCCCCTTGACGTTTCTACAGTGGCACCTCTCAGCTGTGGCTTTGTTTACATAACATCAGCTGATAGTGTCTCTACTCCTGCTCTACCGTGTATTCCTTTATGAACGTTTGTACATATGTAAATATGTATGTGGCTCGTATTTTCTTTCGTAAACATACAGACAAATGTGCAAAAGAAATAATATACATATATATGTATGTATATGCAATAGAAATTATATTGCTACAAAGCTGTCAATGATAACAAAATAATGCGAATATGCATATTTCATGAAGGCCATTATTTTTTTTTGAAGAAATGAAAGGAATAACCCTAGACGTGTATATACATATGTATGAGCACATTTAAGTTCATTTGGCACATCTTCATTTTGTAATAGTCGAAATTAATATAATTTATTTGAAATAATAATTTATTAAAAATTATTTTTTATCTATCTTTTTCCGATTTTGTAAAAATATTAAAATTTTTCAAAAAATGGTTCATATGTTACAAAATAATCACCCATATGTGACTTTATATATTTTTGCTTCAAATCATTTCTCTTGATTCATTCTCGCCAGAGAACGTGCTCATTCCTGCTAAATAGCAGCGAGAATGGGAATTCCTTACTTCAGTTCTATCAGCTCTGTTAGCCGTCCAATCGAACAATCATATAGAATTCAATTTGCATCTTCTCTATGTTTTAAGTTCTCTGCCTGTGCTACATGTCAATCGAACTGGGTCATCGAAGAATTCTTCGTTAACTGTGGCATCGAAGAATTGTTCGTCCCTATGGTAAAGGAAAGGGGTGATCTCTTACTTTTCCTAGGACATCACTGTGTTAATTTTCATCGATTGGGGTAAGCATACAATCATGCTGCACGTTTACCTCGCTCGTTTACCAATGCTACTATATCCCGCTGGGTATGTATGCATGCCCATGATTACACTTCCAACGAATGTAAAGAATTTCGTTTTGCTTGTTTAAATTTTTGCTTTCAACCGTTCAATCGCTTGTATGCATATATGTACATACATATGTATGTACAGGGTGGCTTATGAAAGTCGCAACCAAAAAAAATTAAATAACTTTTTTTCTTTTAAGGAATCTGGTTAATTTTTTTTTATTTTGCAGATTGACTTTTACATTTAACAAAAATGGATAACTGGGACTCGTGTCACAGATGGTGACGAATGAGAATTTCTTTCAACTCTGTGTGGTTTCAGCAAGACGGTGCAGCTCCTCACATTCCCAATAAGCTGATATCCAGAAACTCCACATTCCGTTAGCCACCCAGGTCGCCTGACCTTACTGCACCTGACTTTTTCTTGCGGAGTTATTTCAAACAGGAAGTCTACAAAGCAAAACCAACAAATTTGAATGAGCTAACTCAATCCATTCGAGAAACAATTGCGGCTATTCCTGTCTCAACTCTCCAAGCAGTAATGAACAACTTTGCAAGATGCCACACATGCATCAACGAGCAGGGGGGCGTTTAAATTCCATTATTTTTAAAACTACTTAAGCTATATTTAATAAAATTGAATGAGCTTTAACATGAATAAAAGAAAAATGAATTCCATACACTGAAAAATAAATTATTTGAGTTTCTCAATGTAGCAAAATTCATCAGCCACCCTGTATGCTTTTGCGTCTTGCCTTAGGCAATCTAATATTGACATGTAAACATAATTATGATATGAGTATAATTTTGTATGAATGCCTCCATATAATTATAGCCAATTTGGGCTTGCGTATACTAATAAACATTTTATGTATTATGTTTCTTATAGCAAAAACAGTGGATAACGTAGAATCGTGGCCCGTGTCAGCTGATACGACCCATCTTATGGGCAGGAATAAAGGAATGTTCAACTTATTCCAGTGTGAGAGCGCCTCAAAATAAGCGTTTTTTATAACATTTTCCATTATGGACAGATCGAACAAAATAAGAATTTTTGGACATTTTAAATTAAAACACCCAACATTTAGTACGAATAAAAATTACTATATAATGGTTATTTATTATATGGAGAAACTATTTAAATCTTTTTAAAATATATTAGAACAACTGACTTTTGACCTTTAAATATCAAATAAAAAGATTTAAGCTTGTTAGCTCTCAATCATTAGAGGTTTTTAATCATTTTCCATTGAAAATAATACTATGATGCTTCAAATTACAAAACGTTTCATCAAATACCTTTAAATTTCACAAATTTATTTAATTTATTTAATTTTCATTGTTTTACATTTTTTATAAGTGGTCTTGAAGGAAGCAACAAATCCCTCCGTTTACATATTTTTTTGGTAAGATTTTAATCTGGCAATCGCTCGTTTCCAATTGATAGACGTCAAAACCTACTGAAGTCGATTAGCTGTCAAAGTTTAGTAGGTTTTGACGTTTAACAATTGCTCTATCACTTCCAGTGAGAGAGGAGTTAAACATTTCTTCATCTCTGTTATGGGCGCGCAATGTAAGTGCATAGTGAAAAACGCTACTCGCTTCTCTCTTTGACGTAGGATGATGTGAGGATTCACGGCATTTGGAGTTTTACCGTAGAAACGTGTCAGCTGATTGCTCTCTCACAACGCAGGGTTGCCAATCTCGATGTACTGTAGTAATTATAAAAGTAGTCTTCAATATGTTTGAAATTTTCTTAAAATAACTTAAAATCAGAGTCGAATCGTATTATTTATAAATATATAAACTATTTTTAATAGTTTGTTTTAGTTTTGATATTTTATATCTGAACGCGTGTTCAGCTGTGTAATTTCGAACTCCTGTAAATTTGTTTAATTTATATTTTAAAACTTTTGTGAAAATTTTTGAGTTAAGTGATCCGTAAAGATAAGTATCCCTGTGATATTTTGCTATTAAAGCATTTAAAATGTACTTAAATTGTGTGTTGGTAATTTTAGCTTATTTAATTAATTTGGTTTTGTTGCTATATTCTAAAATAGTGCAATTGTTGGCGTTAATTTATATTGCTTATCTAAATTTTTTTATTCGTTTTCCATCTTTGTTCACAGCTGTTTCTTACTTTTCGGGTATCACAGTGCATCTCAAACTGCTCGATACATTGGTTGTTGCCTTTGATAACTTATATTGCATTTATTTGTTATAAATATTTTTGTAATTTCTCTTTCCTTTGATAACTTATATTGCATTTATTTGTTATAAATATTTTTGTAATTTCTCTTTCTTTTTATTATTTAATTTTTTATATTTTTTTAATTAAACATTTTGTTATTGCTGTTTATTATCATTATGATTTGCAATTTCCCGAATTGTTCTGTTAGAGGCGAGTCGGAACGCTTTGTTTCTTGCTGGCTGTGTGACGGACTTGCCCATCTGAAATGTACTCGACTGACAGGAAAAATTTTGGATTCTATTCTTGAAAGTAAGGGCTTGCGTTGGTCTTGCATTAAATTCAGACCAACTGAAATTGATTTACTTAAAGTTGTTAAGCAGGCGCGCAATAATTTCAAGGATATTGGCCGTGAGTTTGAACCCCCCTAATCAATTATAATTTTAAAATCATTTCTTTCACTGAAACTTGGTTAAAGCCCCACAGTTTTGAGTATTCAATAGCGAATTTCAAATCTTTAGATATGGCCGGCTGAACAAGAAAGGAGATGGTGTCTTGTTTGCTGTTCATTCTTCAATTCAATCTGAAAAAGTCGATGTTTCGCATGCAGACTTACTAGAATTTAAGTGTATTCGTATTTGCGCTTATAGTGGGCATATCTACTTAACTTTATCTTATATACCGCTTCACTCGGACATATCTGTATACATATGTATATGCAGCATACTTGATTAATAAATAATGTTTTCTCAATGGCTAATAATACTTGTTTTGGAAGATTTCAAATTACCGTGCGTATCATGGAAATCTATTGATGACTACACCATTCTTTTTAGTACTCGCTTATGTTTTAACGAGTTTTTAGATAAAAAGTCGGAGTTGGGTCTTAATAAAATTAACTTAATTTCAAACTGAATTTCAAAAGGTTTATGGAACTAAACTCGCCCGAATGGAGGCCCGTGTGCACTGCTCACACACAAGACCACGTACTATGTACTCCACATTGAGCCACGCTATGGTAGAAATTGTTGCTGATTTTTTCGGTCGTTCCACTGCTATCGAGTTGTAGGCGGCAGAACCAACGCCACCTTTATAAAAATCAACAGCAACAATAGCATTGCTACAAAGTGTTGCGTAAAATACACAAATACTTGCACATGCCACTGTCGGCGTGTTAGTGTATTGGTATCCATTTGGCATATGCAGAGCTATCAACTTTCTAAAGTAACTGGCCAGATTACAGTGGCAATCTTGAATTTAGTGGTTCCCACTTTAATGCAACTATTTTAAATTTATTTGAAAAATATGTTCCGAAGTGTGTTGTTACTCAACAAATGAGTTCTAATTTATGGTTTTCGAAAGAATTATGTAAATTAAAAAATAGAAAATATCGTGCTTTTAAACTTTTTAAAAAAACTGGTTTAGTTGGTTGCTATTCAAAATGTTTTAAATTGTGCCGACAATTTGCTGAACTTGACAAAATATGTTATAATAATTATATAAATAAAATCAAAAATAATATTATACGTAATCCAAAATTATTCTATGGTTTCGTCAACTCCAAGCGCAGGATTTATAATTTTCCAACCGCAATGAAATATAAGTCTAGCATGTCTAGTGACAACCCCACTATTTCTAATATGTTCGCTGAATTCATTAAGTCTAATTCTGTCATTAATGCACCRACTATTTCCGAAGCAGACATCTTATAGTATATCAGAATAAAGTCCGTTCAAAAACAATTTTTACTTTTTGCCTTAAATCATTTGCATCTTCACCCTTAGACTAACAGTTTAAAACTTATAAATCTCCGTACAGTCGCTAGTCGTAGGGAAATGCTTGATATATCATTTCTTGTAAAACTCATCTGTCTAGACATTTACTTTTAAAATTTTCTAGAACAAATTTCGAGTTAAACGAACCATTCCGTCGTATATGTCACGATTTCAATTCTCATTCGAGCATATTTGATCTAACTCACTCTTTACCATTAAAAAAACTGTTTTATCTACTCTTAACAAGTAACATGTCAAAATTATAAACTTTAATTTTAATTCTTAATTTTGGCTGTTGTAATTTTTGTTCCTGTAGCTGAGCAGCTTAAGATCGCAACGCTTAAAACTGACTTGCAAGCTTGCACACATATCGACGCAGATTTTTGCGAGCCACGGAAAAATATTTTAGAACTGACAAATATTATAAATCGACAACAGCTATGTTGCCAGTTTTCTCACTTCTTTCTTAGAACAAACACCAGAAAGTTGTTCAATTCATGATTTTTAGCTTTTGCCATCGTCGCTAAAAGACACTTGTTGGCAAAGGCATGCTCGGGAGAAGCCGAAACATCTCCTACATAGGGTTGTTCGCTCGGTTTGGAACCCGCCACGTAAAAGAAGGCCCAATGAAAGGAAACGACAAGCCTCGGCTGAGTGATCCCCCTTTCGATGATGACCTTGGCAAACGAATTAAGGACTATGATTAGAGGGCATGCACCTGGAATGTCCGGTTCTTTAATTGGGAGGGTGCCGCTGCCCAGCTGGTTGATGTCCTCTTTAGAGTGAAGGCTGGCATTTCCGCCGTTCAAAAAATGCGATGGACAGGACAAAGATTGAGACAAGTAGGTCCTTTTGGCATTTATTACAGTTTCCATATAAAAGAGCAAATATGGTGTGGGATTCGTGGTGTGAGAGAGACTCCTACGCGGATAACTATCATTCGCTCCCGTGAATGAACGTCTAGCCACAATCCACATCAAAGCGATGTTTTTCAAAATATCGCTGATTTGCGCCCGCGCCCCGACGGAAAAGAATTACGATGTAATCGACCAATCCTTCTCTGAGCGCTTGGAGAACACTTATAAGAGTTGTACCGCCACGACGTCGAAATCGTGCTTGGCGACTTTAACACCAGAGTGGGCAAAGAAGGTACCTTTGGTGCGACGGACGGTAAACTCAGCCTCCACGAGGAAACATCCCCAAATGGGTTGAGGCTGATCGACTGCGCTGGGGCCCGAAATATGGTTATCTGTAGCACTAGATTCCAGCGTAAGAGATTCATAAAGCCATCTGGCTGTCTCCGGATCAACAAAGCATCAACCAGATCGATCATGTTGTGACAGACGGAAGACACGTCCCCCAGCTAGATGTGCGTGGGCTCCGAGGTCCTAACATCAACTCGGACCACTATTTTGTTGCAGCCAAGATTCGCACCCGCCTCTTTACAGCAAAAAACGCACGCCAACAAACAAAAGGAAGGTTCGATGGCGAGAARYTGCAATCRCAATAGATRGCCGAACGATTTTCTACTCGACTTGCACTCTTGCTCTCTGAGAGCGTTTTCGGAAWATGCAAAAGAACAGCTGGAACGACGAGGAGTGCCGCGTTGTAGCAGAGAGAAATCAGGCTGCCTATCTCGCAACGTTCCGATCGACCACAACACGCGCAAGATGGGTTAGATATCGAGAGTTGAAGAGGAAAGCAAGAAGCAGTTGCAGACAGGAAAAGAAAGAGACCAAAATGCGTGAGTATGAAGAGCTTGCTAAGCTGGCCGACAGGGTAGTGCTCGAAAATTCTACGAAAAGATGCATTATATAACGGASAGTTTTAAGACTGGAGCATACTCTTGTAGAACCCCCAAAAGTGATCTAGTGACCTGGGCATACATAAAGGGAAGGAACACTTCTCCAGCCTGTTGAATGGCAGTGAATGCATAACGCCAGGARAAGGCGAACCCGATTCCCCAATCGATGATGGTGGAGCAGACGTTCCATTGTCCGACCATGAAAAAGTTCGAATAGTAATTACCCGCCTGAAGAACAACAAAGCGGCGGATGCCGATAGATTACCGGCCATGTTATTCAAATACGGAGGCAAAGAGCATCTCGGAAGCATGCACAACAATTGGAATTTAAGTGTGMTCTGCCCAATACACAAAAATGGAGACCCCATAATCTGCGATTCGAGCTGCAGAATTTCATCGAGCAGGTGCAATATTTTATAAGAGTGTTCAACTGCTTGAGTATGCCGATGATATTTATATCATTGACCTCAACAACCGCTCCGTTAATTCGAGCTGCAGAACTGCATCGAGTAGGTGCAATCTTCTATAAGAGGGTTYAACTGCTGGCGTATGCCGATGATATTGATATCATTGATCTCAACAATCGCTCTTTTAGTTCTGCTTTAAGCAGACTGGAAAAGGAAGCATAGCAGGTGAGTCTGTCATCACACAAACCGTCGTCGCACTCGAGACTTGGCACTCACGTCACTGTTGACAGTCATAACTTTGAAGTTGTATATAGTTTCGTATATTTGGGAACCAGTGTAAACACCACCAACAATGTCAGCCTGGAAATCCAAGGCAGAATAACTCTTGCCAACAGGTGGTACTTCGGACTGAGTAGGCAATTGAAAAGCAAACTCCTCTCTCGACGAACAAAAATCAAACTCTATAAGTCACTCATAATTCCCGTCCTGCCATATGGTGTAGGGGCTTGGCCGATGACCACAACTGATGAGACGACGTTGCGAGTTTTCAACAGAAAGGTCCTGCGAAAGATTTACGGCCTTTGCGCGTTGGCCACGGCGAATATCGCATTCGATGAAATGATGGGCTGTATGAGATATATGACGGCATTGTCATAGTTCAGAGAATTAAAAGACAGCGGCTACGTTTTTTAGGTCCTATTTTCCGAATGGACGAAAACACTCCAGCTCTGAAAGTATTCGACGCTGTACCCGCCGGGGGAAGCAGAGGAAGAGGAAGACCTCCACTCCGTTGGAAGGACCAGGTGGGGAAGGACGTGGGTACGCTTGGAATATCCAATTGGCGGCCCGTAACTCGGCTATAACCGCGTTAGCAGTGTCTACGCCAATTATAGAAGAAGTATATGGAAATGCCGACGGCAAAACGCAAAAGCATACATTGCGATTCCCAAGTTGAAAGCAAAAATTKAAGCATGAAAATATCACAATGCTGTTTTTGGGAGTATCAGAAGGAGCATGCGTACATATATTTATGTCTCTTCATATTCTTGAGTATGTAAGAAACCTGTATTTGTATACATTTTTCGCTGTTAAAAATGGAATATCAAAGAACTTATTTTTCTTCAAAGTTCCATGATTGCGCATACGTGCTATGGCATCATATGCCGAAAATACATAYATATATTTATTTCTCTTCATATTCTCTATTTGAGTATGTGGAGAAGTGTTAAAAATTTTAGCATGTCGCAGGGTGAATTTAACTAATAGAAAGCATATAGCTGGTAGTAATAGTATAATATTATCCATGTGTCAGATACAGTTAAGCGTTGATAGGTCCTCTAGTTTATATGTATACCGTTTATCTTCTCGATTAGTTTTAGGTGATATGTACAACCGTTTGGTAAACGAAACTATTAGCAGTTTGAATGTTACCGTTACATAGATAGTGGGCGGGGCAGTTACCCGGATKTAAACTTTACTCGTCACCCTCATCATTTATATATACATAACCCATAGATATTGGGTTTTAGGTGATATGTACAACCGTTAGGAGAATGAAACAAATATGCTCTGTAGCAATAGGACGCAAGGGTATAAAAATGAATTGAAGAGATAAGTTTGGTAATAACATAGTTGAGTTTGTAACGATTAAAGCCTGGTACTTTTAGGTACTCAAACTTTTTTTAGCCTCATTATTACTCAAGTCACAGCTTGCACGGACTGACGGACAGACCGTCACCTGGACGTCGACTTGTATCATCATCCTGATCATTTATACATATATGATCAACCCTACATCTACTTTGATTAGTTTTAGGTGATATTTAGAAATGTTAAGTGAACAAAACTGTTATTCTCTGTAGTACAGTATAAAAMCGATCACGGATAAATGACAAAAAACTGACTTATTGCAGTATTGCCRCGAATCACCACCAATATSTGTAAAATTAGTGTTCTATTAAGCCACACTTTATGGAAAGGAGTTCACTTACAAATCACAACGAAAGGGTAAAATAAGAATCATGGCTAAGTCGGTCGATAAATATAAAAAGTCATCAAAACTATGAGAAATTATTATCAGTCTTATCGGGAACTTGTCGTGAAAAAATCATTCCCATGTAT
>NW_017535161.1:0-14410 GCF_001853355.1 Bactrocera latifrons
ATGTAGGTATATAAATATGTACATACGTATATGAATATCTTATCAAACCTACATTAATTAAATAATTAGCTATAATACAAATATGATTTCCAAAGATTTAAGGAATTCATCATGAAATAGTTTAATTTGTACATACATATGTATGTATGTATGTATATAAATTATATGCAGAGTCGTTTGCGCATTGTAAATAGTGAATCTGTAAGCGTACATTCCTTAACATCGGAAATAGCATAAGTTTTCTCATTTCACACTGAAAATGCTCAATTCTGCTATTTTCGTGGTGTCCCCTGATGTTAAGTGGTGAAATGCGCTAATAATTTTCTGTGGTGAAATGCACTCATCCAAAACAGTAAATATCCCAAAATTGAAATATCCCTAAATTTTTGATATCGTGAACCTTCTCTATAAATATACGTTCTCTGTAATAACTTAATTCCGTTTCAGTTTTTTCTACACTTTGATTATGTACTATATGTAATATGTACTTATGCATGTGGTGCACTTCACTTTTATTTGGTTTTTATCACTTGTATGAATTTTTTGTTCACTTTATAGTAATCACTTTATAATCATTTAAATTTTTTTTTTGTTAATTTCCCATAGTGCTTTTCACTAGGGCTCGAAGGACCATGTTCCTTTTCCTCATAAATATAACTAATTGAATTGAATTTTCTGACGAAGGTATTTTATTAGAAAAAATGGGGAAAGCAGTTTTTTTTGAAAATAAAACACAATTTAATAAAGATCGGAAAAAGATCAGTATCGCAAAAAAAGACATAAAAAAGGTCGAGCGCGCCGCAGTTGTTTCCTTGAGCGTGACGTCGAAAAAAAAGAGGTCGGTCCGCTCCCCGTTATTCCTTTTTTAGCGTTTTGGTGTGGGGTGTCGGTCAGCTGCTAGATCTGCTGTAGCGGTGACATTGTGGATGTTGTGTGGGGAAATGTTGTGGAACGTGTGTGGTTWAATGATGAATGCGGTGTGTCGGTGTTGCGCCTCTATGTAGGGTTGTATGCTGGTGTAATACGCTGAGGCTCATTTGGCCATAATATATTACAAATGTATTACAATACTTCGTTAAGTCACGAGATTGTTGGTTATAATTGAACAATCTTACAAGTGAATAAATAAAGTGAAAATAATGGAAATAAATTCCTGTACATCGGTACCGTACGGGTCTGCGCCAACGTCATCGTATCACATTCTCGCCACTGTTAAGTCAGCGCCAACAACTCGCTGCTAACATCGACGCTACATCCTGCCCTTCCGACGCCCACTTTTCTAAAAAAATTACGTCCAAATATGCCCCTCCCTAATGCAATCCTTTGTGGCAAATTTCATTTTAATATCTTTATTTATGGCTTAGTTATGACACTTTATAGGTTTTCGGTTTCCGYCATTTTGTGGGCGTGGCAGTGGGCCTATTTTAACCTTCTTATGGAGCCAAGAAATACGTGTACTAAGTTTCATCATGATATCTCAATTTTTACTGAAGTTACAGCTTGCATGGACGGACGGACGGACAGACCCTGATCACTTTGGTATATATAACCCTATATCTGACTCTTTTAGTTTTAGGACTTACAAACAACCGTTATGTGAACAAAACTATAATACTCTCTTTAGCAACTTTGTTGCGAGAGTATAACAACTGGGTTGAAGGTTTAATCGATAATCAGCATTCCGTTTTATTTCGTGCTTTCTTAAATACTAATAKTTTGCTTTCTTGCAACAACTTAAAAATAAATGTTTGCATAACAATTCTTAGAAAATGTGTCTTGTGCATTTTGCAAAGTAATACAATTAATAATAATAAAGTTATTATACATTTTGTTAACTGTTGCATTTTCGTTAGCGGAAATGCACTTGAATGAACAATAAATACAAATCGAACAATAAATACAAATTATTAAAATTCTTCGGAATTAATGGTACATTTTGTTAACTGTTGCATTTTCGTTAACGAAAACGCACTTGGACAAACAATTCGTTGGAAAACTCAATTAATAAATATTCGTATTAAAATTCTTTGGAAATAGTATTCTTTATAACACTGCAACTGCATCCTCTGCAAAAGAAAAGTGAAAGCAGGCAAATAGCGGCAAGTAGTGCGAACAAAGGAAAAAGACAACTACGAAAATTAAAAATAAAGCCAAAAGTAAGTGAAAACTTTCAGTTTTTGGCTCTCTCTCGTTTCACAATTTTTCATATACATATATTTATTGCATATAACTATTATACTATAGGCTATTCAAATACGTATGTATATATACATACATACGCATAACAAGTGAAAAAGGGATTGTAGGATTTGCGTTCAGAACAAATACTTGAAATCAATAAAATGTATAATTCGGTCAGTTCCATGGTAAATTTTCTGGTTATAAAAAAAACATGAAATAAACCTTTTCAAAAACGTGCTGTTACTCATTTTTTACATGTTTTGTTTTGGCTTTTCGTATAATTGGGAATCGATATTTCTTTCGTTTTCCTTAATCGATCCCTAATATTCCAGATTTCTTACTGTTGTCAACCTTTATCGTTCTTTCGGGAGTTTTAATTCAAGTAAGGTATTGATCGACTTAAAGACCTTAAAGCGGCTGCGAAGCATTTTGCACGTAAAAACGAGCCTACTCGAAAAACCCATGTCTTTATATTCAATCGAATTGGAATGTAGTATCGACATATTAAACTCGCATAGTGAAAAATTTATGAAATTCTAATCTAAGATTGAAAAGATTGATGAAGATGACATGACCCGAGGGGAGTTAGAGGACATATTTGTTGATACAAAAACAAGTTTAGCAAAAAATAGAACCTCAAATGTCGAAACATCTTTTGTAGTTTCTCACAGCTCAAGGTTCCCTGAAAGGAATCTGCCGAGAATATTCAGAATTTTGAAGAGAACTTGGTTCATAATGATCCAAATATCTCAGATATTTAAAAATTTAACCATTTGGTTTATGGTCTATCTGGAGAGGCTCTAGGAACAGTAAAGGCGTTTCAAAAGTCCTATGAAAACTATCGTACAAGTCTCAATAAAGTGTACGATAATAAATGTTAAATATTTTTCAAAACAATTTCAAAACTTTTTGAGCTGCCAACTATCCTTAAGCCATCAGCTCCTTCATTGTGCGCGATGATTGTTGAAGTGTCGGCTGTGTATGACTCATTGCTATCGCTGAGCGATGAAAAACAAATTACAAATGTGATAATTATACACAAAGTGACGACAAAAGTTGACTCTGCACCCGATCAAGGTGAGAAGAACAGCTGGATTACGACAATCCATTGTCGAACGGATTGTGAAGGTACCACAAATAGACGGTGCCAGCACTTATCACCTGAAAAAGCATCATGATCGAGGACAAGACCCATAGCAGCAGCCAGCGCGAATCACGTGAAGCAGCCTCGCTTGAATGAAATGAAGTCCGTTTTAGTTGCTGCAAACACAAAGCAGCCGACCTGCCAGGGATGTAAATCAAAGAACAGCCCGACACACTTAGCAAAATGTCACCACCCGGCGACATCTCACAACAAAAAGGATGATCACCACACATCGAAAGAGACAAAAAAGGAATTGAATTATCGATTGGAGTAGATTCGTTTTTCGACACACATCGCGCGCTGCACTTAACCTTCGCTTGGACAGCTGGTTCGCTTTGATCCATCAATACGACACCGCTTCGTATACTTTACGTTAGCGTTTACTTTACCCCATCAGCCGAATAAGAACCGGACATTGGCGGAATAAAAATCGACATGGTTTCATACACTATTGGGTACGCTTGTCTACCTACAATAATTTTTAATTGTAACAATACTAGCTTTAATAAGAATCCTCTAATTTGTACACAAGATTATTCACATTTTACTTTACATATGGCACATAAAGCGAGTTCAAGTGAACTAACAACAATTCACATTTAGTGGTGGGTGCTTCTTACAAATTTGGACATCCAATTATCCTTCTAAAAGACCCCGCTTTATTAACGAAGCATTAGAGAAGAAGTAAAATATTTCACACTAACCATTAATGTGTACCTTATCGAAAAGTTTTCTTATAATCGAAAATTGCTTCGTGTGGTTGCATACTTATTACGATGGATTAGACGACCAAAAGGACCTACTGAGAGAAGAGATCTGACATCCGGCGAATTACATTTGAAGTTGTGATTCAACATTCGGAACTTGCGAATGAAATCCAAAAACTAATTAGAGGCACTACGCTCCTCGCAAACTTGCAAAAACTTAATTCGTTTTTGCCTTAGGACAAGGATATGTCGCTTTCATTTAAATTAATCCGAGTGAGAGGTTCCCTTTTAAATGCATCTCTCTCTAAAACGATGCCAAATTCCCATCATTACTAAATAAAAATTCCCCTGCACTTTTGAAATCATCACGAAGGGGCAAGACCATTGGTTGCGCTTCTTCGAGAACGCATATAGTGCAAGAGAAGTTTGCAGTAGAACCGCTTTCGTTACAAGCCGAAGTTGTAAACCTAACTAATGCTAAACTTGCCAGTCAAAATACTTCGAGCGCTACGACCCTTTCTTATCGATCGTAAACTGCGCCGCATTTTGGCGGATTGTGGGAAGCGGCAGTTAAGTTCGCTAAACACCTTGCCGTGCGCGTCATGAGCAACGTGCTGCTCACTTACTCATAGGGTGCTTCCTCCGATGACAAGTGTCAACGGACCCAGCAAGGCCAATTGTTTGCTGTCTCATGCAAAAGTTTTGGCGAGTGTGGTTAACACAAACATTAGGAATCTTCAGGAGCGCAACAATTGGCCGCACCCGAAACACAATCTGCAGCTCGGCTATCTCGTCTTCGTACCCGAAGACCCCGCAACCGTAGCAGTGGAAGACGGAAAGGTCCGAGTGACAAACTTAGCAACCAAAGCAGGCGCTGTTCAGCGCCCTTCGGGCCGCCCTGCTGCGTATCAACGTTGAACGATCATGATCGTGTCAAGGTGGGCGGAATTGCGTCAAGCGACTTTATAAATCATATAATCAAATATATTTTAAGAAATTATTAGTAAAATTAATTAAATTATATTTGAATAAATTATAAAATGTTTATTCTATGTAAAATACTCACCGTCGTTATGTCGCCAAAAACATCATCATTACAAATGCAGTACAATACTCTGTTACAATGAATTTGCGAGATTTTTGAATTACAATCATACTTACCCCTTTTTCATATACATACTTACCACTAGTTTAAGCCGTTAGATTAAGGTTTCGACTAAACCATGAAATTAAACTAATAAAGAATGCTATTATATAAAAACCATAACTTTTAAATATTTTAGCACAAGCACATATCATTATTTTAAATAAGGGAGAAGCCTGCTTTAGAGGCTACAAAAAATCAATTTTTTGGGAGGTAAAGAAATATAATAATTAATTAAAGTGAAATTTCTAGGGTTTATAGTTATATATTTGAACATAATCCGAAAAACAAAATCACGAAATCTTTGATATCCTACCTTTGGGAAGCAAATGCCCGATACATCTCACATCGCAGGTCGCCATTTCCATCGGAAACAAAAAATTCAAAGAGATTCATATTTGTTAATAATTCATCTTCTAGTTAAATAAAGAAAATTTCAAAAAAAATTATAAAATCTTACAACTTTCTAAAAATAAAAAAAAATGGGGTTTGCCTAAAAAAATTTTTCTTTATGTTGTTTAAAATTATGACCAACCATAACTTTTCTTAGTTTTTATTGTTTTAACTAAAAAAAGATAGTTTAATAATAAACTTTGCTCCAATTCCATACGACGTTTAGCTTTTTTCTATCCTGCCCGCCAATTAAAAAAAATCGTAAATTTGAAAAACCGAGAAATCGCGTGTCAAAGATTTCGCTTTCTACCCAAGTGCTCATATAATATAATATATCTACTAGATTCTCGGTCACTATTTACATTCTATTTTCGACAATATTTCGAATTTCCCTCTATAATTTTGGTATTTTTTAAAAATTTTCTAAGAATATGAGATAATTGTTAAAGAGATTCCCCCAAAAAAAATTTTATTTTTTGAATCTCCTAAAGAATTCTCCCTTCTTAATATGCGTATTCAATCAGTCTTATTCTCAAAAAAGCTTGAAAACTATTCATTTTCAATATTGAAAAGAGCTTCTTCCTATATTTTAATAGTAGGTTTCCTATTCTGAGAGAGTACAGCTCTTATTGCAAAGTTACTTGCATCTGTCGTCAATTCAAAGGGCTTGTTAGATCTGGTTCGACTTGTGCTTGTAATAAATTTTTTGTTATTGTTAAAGTTTCAAGTGCTAGTACATCTAAATTAATAATTATTTTCGAACTTTGATTTTTTGTTACACTGCCATTTTCTCCTTGTAATAAATTGTAAGGGGCTTAACTATTGCAGTGAAATTTCGTATAAATTTCCTATAGGAACGACCGTATTTCTTTTAATTTTTTTTAGGAGTTGGGTGATTCTTTATTGCTTGGATTTTGTTAGGATTCACAGTTATTTTATTATATTTTTTTATATGTCTGTATATGTTTTTTTATATTTTATAGATTTTTCATTTGAAATTTTCATATTGGCATTGTGAACTAAATTTATGCGAATATGCTTTATACCATATGGTCTTAATGTGAGGAAGGATATATCAGTACATCGTCGTATTTTATAGCATTTTTCCTCTAAATACATTATTCCATCAGTGTAAAACTTTTCTGCGACAAGTAATTCTCACAGGCTTCTCTTGAAGACAACTTTACTCCATCAGGTGAGTTCTGCATTGACCTAAACAAATGGTAGTCCCATGGTGAAAAATGGATGGATGCATCAAAACTTCCCAGTCAAGCTCTCCCAGTTTTTGGCAAGTAATCAAAGATGTGAGTGGTCTAGCGTTGTCCTGATGAAAGAAACACGCATTCTGTTGATCAGTTCTGGCCGTTTTTTTGGATTGCTTGCATCAATCTCTTCAGATGTTGACAGTAAAATGTAGAATCAATCGTTAGTATGGCGTAGCACATAGTGGATGATTCCTTTCAAATCCCACCAAACACTCAGCATAACGTTATTGTCGTATTTAATCCACTTTTCGTCTTCTGTTATCACTCGCTTCCGAAATGGTTCGATTTTTCGTTTTCGTTTGAGCAAAGAAAAGAGAAAGTTTGCACTTGTTGATTCGGACTGTAAAATTTTTCACATGCAATTCATGTGGTTTCCAAACATCGGATTTCTTTTTGTGGCCAGCCTTCTTTAAATAGTACAAAACCGTTTGATAAAAAATGCTATGTTCTTTAGCGATGTCATGGATGCTTATGTGATGGTCCTGGTCAATATTTTCCATAATTTCATCGACTTTTTCAACGATATGTCGACCAGAGCGGGGTGCATCTTTCAAATCGAAATTTCCGGAACGGAAGCTAGCGAACCATTGTTGCGCTACACGAAATGATACAGCATCGAACACGAACTTATTTCATTGGTGGCTTGCGTGATATTCTTCCTTTTTGTTCAAAAATATTAAAATATAGGGAATTACTTCATTATTTTCACTCATTTTTGAGCCGCTTATTTAAATAAAGTTATATATTATAACTTCTTTCCAACTTCCCCGAATATAACTTTTTTTGGTTAAATGAAGGTTAAAATCTCCCCTTTCCAACTTTATATAGTATGACACAATGTAAATACGAATAGTCTTTTTCGACTACCCAATATTTTCAATTTCATTTTAATATTTTACGTTATTGATTGTGTAGTTCTTTTTTTTTAACATAAATGTGAGTTTTCAATCTACACCGACGTGTTCTTGATGCGCTCCGTGAAAACTTTCTACAAAAATTAAATAAAATAAACAATTATTATATGTGCATTAAGTGCAAGCACTAGGCATTAACGCTGAAAGTGATAATCAAAACATAAAGAATCATAAGAAATTGAATTGTGTACAAACAGTAAACATAATAAAATAACAAATAAGTGCGAAATAAAAGTAAAAAAAAAAAATTGCGCAGCGCAGTCCCACCAACAAGGCTTACTTTAGCTTTGTCAAGCCTGCGAATTCATCTCCTACTAACAAGCGAGGCAACGGTGAGAAGGATGAGTCAACGCAGCGACCAACTGAGCAACACCATAAGCAGAGCTTACAGACAACAAAAGCAGCAGAGAATGGCAGTCAACAACGGCCAGCAACAAACGTAACCTCACCAACAACTAAGCAGGTACCAACGAAGAAAAACATAACGCAAGGTGAGAATGTACCAATTAAAAAAGGCTGTACATACTGGCATTGACCGTTGCATTAATATAAAAAGGAAAGTAAGTCCTTCAAAGTGAGCAGTCAATCCTAAAAAAATTCAAGGCGGCATGCCAATTAAGCATAAACCTGAAGTTTTAAATGGCAACAGATTTGCCTTACATAGCTCTGGTTCAGACGACTATGCGAAGGGTACCATCACAGTCGTGAATACTAAACCACCTCCAAAATATTTGCGCGAGCATAGCTGTAATGCTCTTGTTGCTAAATTAATGCCCGGTTTCACAGTCCATACTTAAGTTGTGCCTAAATAAAATCTTAGTTAAGCATTGTTGCAAACTGAGTAGTCGTTTGCGTTTCACAGTCAATGCTTAATTTCTATAAAATTTTATTATGATATATGGCAACGTTGTGGGCAACATATGTTTTACAAATGTCATCCACAAACATATGATTGAAATATTTAAATTATTATAGGCAACGTATAAATTTGGAAGGAAAGTTATTTCGTAAATGGATGAAACCCAGAAAAGGAAGCCGAATTTCGCGGCAAGCGAGTCGGAGCAGCTATTGGAACTAGTGGAGAAATATAAAGCTGTCATTGAATGCAAGTGGACGGACACTTGCACGAACGCTAAAAAAGATGCCGCATGGAAGCGTATCGAATATGATTTCAATTCACAGTGTCCATCTGGCTGCCATCGCAGGGCAAAAATATTGAAGAAAAAGTATCTCAATCTGAAAAGAGAGGTAAAAAAGCGAGTTGCAGAGGATAAAAGATCTTTTTATTTAACTGGAGGAGGACCACCATCAAAGAAATTCTTAATTGAGTTTGATGAAAAACTTTTGACTGTGTTGCATGAGAAGCAAGTTAGTGGCATGCAGAGTATGTATGACAATGATGTAATTGCTGTAAATATTGATGGTGAGTTTATACTCTTATTTTCATGATATTTCAAATATATGATTTCATCAATTCTCTAAAATAGAGTCCGTGATATTGGAGAAAGATACATTAGAAAGCATAGTGGATATCGAAAACAGGACTGAAGTGGAAAATTATAAAGGAATAAATGGTAAAGAATGYTAAAGTAAAAAAATACCAAACTCATTACAAAGAAATCTATCTTTTACAATCCGACAACGTTACATTAAACGTTGAATAAAGCTGGTTTGATCAAACCAAATATGATCCCAGCAAGTTGAAAATACCAAAAAACTCAAAACTAGAATTTGAACAAAAATCAAAAAAATCTGCGAAAAATACTTGGACAAAGTTAGCAGATATGAAAGCAAAATGGACGGAAGAAAAATTTTAAATAACAATAATATATGCGGAGCACGAACAAAGAATGAAACTATTAGAAGAAAGTAACAACCTATCAACGAAGTTGATGAAAGAAAAACATGATTTGGAAAGAAAGAAAAAGGAGCTGGAAGAGTGAAATAAAAAAAACATATATGTAAAATTCTAAACGTATTTATTAAACTACAATAAACTGAAGTAAATATCTATTAAACATTTTCTGGTAACATTATTTACTGTATGACTTTCAGCCTTGCGATTATTGGGTATATTAATCATATTGTTCACAACATCTTCAATTTCATTTGAAAGTGGCGGAGCCATTATATCGCGATAATTGCAGCAGATGTTGTGTAATACTGCTGTTGCAACAATAATGCTTTGGGTTTTTTCTAGATGCAAGCGCAAGCCCAGTGATAATACCGGAAACCTACGCTTCCACACTCCATATGAGCGCTCGATACAATTCCGTGTTCTTATATGAGACTCGTTAAAAATATTTTCGGCACTCGTATTGACATGCATTAGTGGCGTAATCACGAAGTGGTTATTTTCATAACCACTGTCTGCAACTACTATTCCAGAACCAAATTCTCCAGATTTTAATCGACAAAGAATTCGAGAGTTACGGAAAATAGTAGCATCATGAGTGGATCCAGACCACCGTGCAACAATGTCTATGATGCGGAGATTACTCACATAACGTCTGGACGTTTATGGAAAATATACCTTTTCTATTACGAAATAACTCTGCATCTTCCCCACCTGTATATAAAGTATATAAAAAGTTTTTGAGTGAAGTATTTTTCGGACTTTCTTTACCTGGAGAAATTATTTTTACATGAGTGCTATCAATTGCTGCGATCACTCGAGGAAATTTAGCTAATTTAAAAAAGTCTCTCTGGGACGTTTTCAGGTCTCTTTCCGTTTTTGGCATATAAATGTGATGGTCTTTTAATTGGGCTATGTGGTGCGAAACTACTGTTATAACTCTTGATACCGTACTTTTAGATACTCCAAATAAATCTCCTACTGTCCTCAACATACTTCCCGTAGCATAAAACCTCAATGTAAGCAAAAGCATTTGTTCTGGTGATAATGCATTATTCCTAAAAGAAATGTATACATAATTGAGTCGTTTAAGGAAATTTAGATGTACCACTTGGTTTTTTGTTCAATTTGTAGTCGAATACAATCCAGCACATTCCAGGCTGTTGCTAATACGAAATCTGTCGCGGAAATCTTTATCGTCATATAGCTTGAAGAATTTTGGCCGGGACCTGATTTCTTTTGTTCTTCGCATTATTATAACATTCCAGAGGACATCGTATTCTGGGTCAGTGTCAAAATCGCAATCCCAATCCGATTCCATATTTTTTTCACAAAATATAATTTGTTATATCTTATTATTCTTTTTTTCACAAGTAACTGAAAATTCAAAACACAAATCAGCTGTTATTTAAGCACTGCTTAAGTCTCCTCTTTTCAGTACTTAAGCATTACTTAAGTATGAACTGTAAAACACTATTTTCCTGTTTTATCTTAAGTACAACATATGTATGGACTGTGAAACCGGGCATAAGTGAAATAATTTTCATACAATGCCTTCGAAAAAGGACTAAGAGCTCTAAGGGCCTAGTTGTTGTAGTTAAGGGTATAGAGTTCGCCGTAGTCTCTAGTGAAGTCAAAGAAGCATTAGGAGAACGAGTTTTTGGTATTAAAGCTTGTAAATATATTTAACAAAGTTCCACAGCCAGTGTTTCAAATTGAATTGTTGCCGAAGTCTAATCAACTTAAAAAAAATGAAACACATCCCAAATATAATATGAAATATCTGCTGCTCTACGATGCACTGATGGAGAACCACTTAAAAGAGACGGTCCGATACAATGTATAAACTGCCACGAATATAAGCATAGCAACTCATATTGCACTCTACACAGTGCTTTTGTGGTATGTGGTGATTTACATCCCACTTCTAAATGCATCCTTAGGAAAGACCATTTATATAAAAAAATGCAGCAATTGTAGAGGAAATCACACTGCTAACTACAGGGGTTTTTCTGCATATAAAGATTTGAAATCGAAGTTGTCACATGGCATTCATGCACGTCGTAACACCAAGTAATGAAATAAAAGCAATCTCAGATAAAAGTTCAAATCCTTTTACTTTTAAGAATAATACTATGCAACTGCCTTAAAATCCTCCGAATGGTAATGCCCTAGAATTCTACGAAAAAAAGCGGTGACTAACAAAAGGTTTCAAGAGCACCGAACCTCCAAAGGTGGTCTGGTCACTGATGACCACATCATACTTAAATTATGGAGGGAACACTTCTACGGCCTGCTGAAAGGCAGTGAAGGTACAACGCTAGGAGAAGGCTAACCCGATTACCCAATCAATGACGATGGAGCAGACGTTCCATTGCCCGACTATGAAGAATTTCGAATAGCAATTACTCTCCTGAAGAAAAACAAAGCGCCGGGGGCGATGAATTGTCGGCTGAGCTATTCAAACACGGCGACGAAGAACTGATAAGGAGCATGCAGCAGCTTATTTTTAAAATATGCTCCCCACAAAAGGGGAGAGTCCACAATATGCGCCAAGTACCGTGGAATAAACCTCCTCAACATCTCGTATAAAGTTCTATCGGGCATATTGTGTGCAAGATTAAAGCCCACTGTCTACAAACTGATTGGACCTTATCAGTGGCGCTTTAGCGCTGAGAAATCAAAAACCGACAAGATATTCACCATACGCTTAACCTTCGAAAAGACCCGTGAAAGGAGAATCGACACACTCCACCTCTTCGTCGATTTCATAGCACGAAAAAGGGCTGCTTTTGTGCTGCGATGTCTGAATTTGGTATCCTCGCAAAACTAATACGGCTGTGTGTACTGACTTTGAGATATTGGGAAGGACCTCTCCTGGCCGTTCAATACCACATGAGGTTTCAAACATAGAGATATACGACGACATTGACATAGTTCAGCGAATTAAAAGACAGCGGCTACGCTAACTCTATTATAACCGCGTAAGCGGTTTCTGCGCCAGTAAACAAGAAGAAGATCATCAGTACAGCCTGTTAGAACATATTTCTGCTATAACCAGAAAGAAGCAAACTGTCAAAAGAAACCCGAAATCGATTTACCGAGAGTGCGAGATATCTTAAAACAAAACAAATTGATCTTGAAAAAGCGAGCGAAACTTCTAACTTCAAAAAGTTGTGCGACAAAATAGAAAACTCCTGGGGCAAGCCGTATAAAATAATGGGAGAGATAGGAGTAGCAAGGGACAAGCACCGACCTGCCATTTGTTGCTTAGAAATGTGGTAGAAACGCTATTCTTTCTGCAAAGCGAAGAAGGCGGAAGTCTACTACTTTAAAAAGAAGAGACCCAGGTGCAGCACAAGTAACTGATATGGAAGTGTTTCAAGCTGCTTAATGGCTCAGTAATTCTAAGGCATCAGGCTTAGATGGAATCCCGAACAAAGCCCTGAAACTCACAGTTCAGTACAACGCAAATTCGCTTATGGAGCTGTTTAGACGATGACTAGAAAGAAAAAAGTTTCCCTAAGACATGGAAAATTCAACGACTAATCCAGAAAAAGAAGTCACCTTGAAGGGGAGACCAGCATCCTATTCAACAACAAATATGGCATCCGCAGGAAACGCTCAACCATTGACACAATTAAGATAGATGTACGGCAACAATATTTTGCGGTCATAACGTTATTACGTGCATTATAGGTCAAAAAGTAACCTACCTGCGAGCATTATAAAGAGCTGTTTGTCAGAAAGGCTGCTGCTCTAGAACTTGGGAGATGGACCAAAAGAGTATATAGTAACTGGTGGGGTACCACAAGGTTCCGTAGTGGGTTCACTCTTATAGAATATCCTGTATGATGGCAAGCCTCAGCAATAAAGTCCATATTGAGAAAGTGTGCTAAAAAGCAGCCTGTATAAATGCGGGCTTATTCAGAATCATGGCCAACATAGGAGGGCAAAAAAAAGCAGCATAGCACTTCTGGCCAAGTTTAGCTAATCAATTTTAATGTATGCCGTAACTGCATGGGGACCTGCGTTAATGCAAAAAACATATGCAAGAATGGCAAAATCGGACTAACAGCGGATTCCGCACAGTGTTTCCTGAAGCTGCTAGCATCATATCCGCCGCCAAACATAATGCCTCGAGAACTGAAGCGTATATATAGCAAAAGCAAAAATTTAGGCAGAAAGCTAACAATGGCAGAAAGTAAAGAGGAAAGACAAGTCAGCATATAGGAATGGCAAAATCGTGGGGGAAGATGGGCGCACCGGAATCGGAAATGTACAAGTATGGGTTGAACGATTGTACGGCGAGACAGACTTTTACATGACGCAGTTTCTAACGGAACTCGCATGTTTCAGAAAGTACCTGCATAAATATGATCATAACAATGGACTTACTTACTTATTCTGGGGTAGCATTGGATTGTAGATATGGAAGTGGTCCGCCGAATAACACCAGATGTTGGTGCCTTGCATGCAGCAAACGAGCCAAGTATGGTATACTATGGAAAAGATAATAGCTCTGATAGTCTATGAACTGGGAAGATGAAGCCACAAATAGCGAAATAATGGTATGAGCCAATAGGCTAACACGCCCTTCGCTGAAATACTTAGCAGCGCAAGCCCTTTCCACAAAACTACAAATGACGACGTTAAAAGTTTAGTACGTAGGCGTACGGTTTTGCGAGTCCAATATAATAATAAAATACTGATTAGGTGTGGTCTCCTTTAGTGGGTAGTATGAATCGTACATACTGTTAAATATCAGTATCTCTGAAGGTTTCCCCGTTCGGAAACAAAAAAAAAA
>NW_017535162.1:0-1419 GCF_001853355.1 Bactrocera latifrons
TTCAAATAAGTAGTCGATTCCGCAAAGGCATATGGTAAATAAATAGTTCAAATTGCCTCCTAAAATTCTAACCTAAAAAGCCTGATGACCTAATAAAGATCAATATTAACAAGTCCACCACCAAAGGTAGTATAAAATGGAAATGGTACAATATATATTATTAGAGGGATCTTCATGCTTACGTTCTCCAATATGAAAATTAAATTTTTTGACGARTTTTTATTATCATTCCGAAGAACATTGCTTTGTAGCTATTTYTCAAAGATTATCTCTTTCAAATGTTGGCCGCGGCTTCGTCTCAGATGGTCCATGGTTGAGTCCAATTTTCGATGATTTATTAACTGACGAATGACAAGCCTGATCTTATGCGATATGTGTGAAGTGGCGCCATCTGGTCTGGCGAAATAACGGTTGCCTTTGACGGTTACATTTTCACTGACATCATTTTTGAAGAAATATGGACAGATGATTCCACCGATGATGAGACTAGAGACCACACCAAACCGTTGTTTTTTCTGGATGAAATGTCAGCTCTTGAATCTTCGTCCTAAATGCGGAAATTTTGCTTTTATATATCCTTTAGGCCAGAAATTGCCCTCATCGCTGAATAAAATTTGGGTCATGAACGTCGTATCTGCTGGATCATGGTCGAATATTATCCAATAATGAATGATGGGTCTCAAGATGGAAAATGGCGTTGCGAATAGTACGCTCAGTAGGCCGTTTATATTGGGCATAACTTGAGCGAAACGCGCGAAACCCACTCTTTACATAAGATGTAATAAAGTTGAATGATTGAGGCATAAGTCCTACCACATTACTGAAAACAACTCACGCGACATCTGTCAAAAAAGGCTATTGAAAAAGTGCCTCTTCCTGAACCACCCGTTAGATATACGTCCGCATTCAATCCGAAATTAACCGCTTACAATTATCTCCACTCATGATATATGTAACACTGAACGCGCTGCATTTTACTGTACCTTATTTCGAATTTAATTTTACCTTTTCGAGCTTTCTTTTCATATTTAATCTACTTGTTACCTTTTTTTTCGATGATGATTCTTTTAATCCGACGTTGTGACTTACGGTTGCCAAATGAGTAATTTAATTAAGCCTCTTTTACTTTACCATGTAATTACAATGCAAAAGACACAACACACTCTTTCAACTCCTTGCGCGCATGTACCCTACATTCCTCTTCCACGCTAAATAGAGTAAAACCCAAAATTATTCAACTAAGGTGTTATTTTCGGTGCTTATTCTCATGATATTCAACTGAAGCTGCACCGCCGTAATATTATATTATCAAGTAATATTTGAGCGTATCTGACTGTAGTCGCTTGCAGCAAACATATACATAAGTGTGAACACAAGTATACATATGTACATAAGCTTATTCGAGTAATTTTAGAATAT
>NW_017535162.1:3533-5131 GCF_001853355.1 Bactrocera latifrons
TAGTTTTTGCGAAACAGTTGAAACCAATTAAACAAACATGTTGTGTACTTGCAAAATGGAACGGTAATGTAATTCCATCGAAGTCGGCTTCTTTTTGCATTATTCATCATTACAGCAACAAACTCGTCTACCCCGCCAACGAAACCCTTTTAAACTTACGAGCCAATATGCAAGATTTTAAATGAGGTAATAAAATGTTACAAAGCAAAGACTGCGGGATAATAATTTGAATGAATATGTGTAGAAGCGTATAGGTAAATATTTATGAGCGCGAATTTGGACTATGGGTTTACTGAGGACGTTTGGGAGCACATATTTCATACTTGCGACTTTTGTTAGCACAAAACGCGCTGCGTTCAATATTCGGCCGATATATTCGTCCAGCAGAATAAGTTATTCGAACAACCCTGGATCGGTTATAAACAACGTTTAATCTAATGAAGAGGGCGGATCCTAAAATTTGCGGTATCGGGCGGATCGAAAATGCTATTGTCACTGTGGAGCAGATTATCGCAGAAGTCCCGAATCAGCCCAAAGATTTCTCCTAGCTAGATTAAAAAAAAAAAATATTAAGTATATATTAACAGATTAAATCCTCTTAGCTAGAATATACTGGTACTTTCCAAAAATAATTTATCAGAATTACTTGTTCTAAACTACCACAATTGGAAAAAAAAAATCGGGGTATTTTTATAAGGTATTTTTATAAGGTATAGAATTATAATATCTTATTTTACGAATTATAATTTAAATTTTAGAACTTATAAATATTGACGAATATATAAAACAGTATACGGATTAAAAATTAACTCATAAAAATAAATTCTTAAACACGTACCCTGGTAATTGCATTATCTKGTGGTCCGCTTTCATTAGCGGGTCTAACTCGCTCACTTGATACGGGCGCACTCTGGCGAACATTTCTAGCTCCGGCTTTGAACCGAAATCGAAACTAAACCTACATACACATAGCATAAAATTGTTTTACTGCTTATTGGAACGCACATAAATTAATGCCACAGAGCGTTAGCCTGATCCCTTCTTTAGTCGTACTATGTAAAAAATTTGCTTCACGTTCATATAGTACATATATATCTACCAAATATCAAGGGAATTTACTCTTTAGTTTAATGGAAGCACACGTACATATAAACAGTTCCCAAGGCGAATTATTTAGAACGCAATCCATTTGCAATTTTCAAATACAAATAACTTCTACTCCCGCTCTTTATATTACTTTTCCGGTATTGCAAAATATATTTATTTTGTTGCCTATTTTTGGGCGTTACAGTGAGCTGTCCCTATTAGCACCGCTTGAGTAAGTTAATTTCCTCTATCGCGTGCATTATTGCCTTCAAAATGTCCATTTCATTTAGATTTTTACTACGATAGCAACACTTGGCTCTATTTATGACAAAATTTGCAGGTGTATAGTCAAGCCTCTCTGCCTGCACCTGGTTGGACATTTCGAGAATACAGATGTAACGTTTTTGAATTTGCSGCTTATTCGCTTTTACTATTTTCTAGGTGCTTATAAATAAGCTACTCAATGGTAGTTTAGATGTTTTTCTTGYCTGCAGGGACTGGAGGAAATTAGT
>NW_017535162.1:6369-10204 GCF_001853355.1 Bactrocera latifrons
GATTTCAAACCCCCTTAATAATTTAAAACCAAAAAAGAAATATATATGAAAAAAGCCATAAATTCGGTTTAAAACATTATTTTTATTTATTTTAAAGTACTAAAGGTATGAAAATAATCAGGAATTCAGGACCACTTTACTTTTGCTCGATATGACCACCTTAACTATGGCCTTGAGACGGTCAAAAAACGAATCGCAAGCTACCCGAATGTGACTTGCCGGTATTTTGGCCCACTCACGCACAATGGCGTTCGCTAGCATCTCGAGACTGGTGTATTTTTTAATTCGAACCTTGCTATCCAAAACAGCTCAGAGAGAATAATCCATTGGATTCGCATCTGGTGAATTCGAGAGCCATTGTGAGGTCGTAGTGAAGTTTGAAGCGTTGTTTTTCAGTCATTCTTGGTTCAATCGCGCTTTGTTCAACGGTGCTGTATCTTGTTGAAACGACCATGGTTTGCGATCGAAATTTTTGTTTGGCCACGGCTTCAAAGCAGCCTCTAGAACAGTTTCCTTTAATAATTCGCTTTTGACGCCAGGATCGATGAAACCAATTGGAGAACGGCCATCTGCGGTGAGAGCGGCCCAAATCATTACTTGTGTTAGATTTTCGTATGAGCGGTCGGTCAAGTAAACCCTATTGTTTGAAGAGTTTACGAATTGCGCAATTGGAAAATATTTTTCGTCAGAAAACACAAAGTTCAGAATTTGACCACCTTCGGCCAAGCGGAGCAACTGCTTCAATTTTTACTTATTGCTGCTTCGGTGTGATATCACTTTGGAACTTGTAAGACTTGACAGCTCATTTTTCGCGTCTTCACTTTCCGAAAGATCTCACGTGACGTTGCAGTCTTTTGATGAAAAAATACAAAAACTTTTTTAACATTAACACACAATCACACTATCGCGTTTGAATTCCATCACTGATCACTTTTTTTGCATTCACTTTTGTCAAAACGCTTTTGTACACTTGTGAACAATACTCAGAACTGTCAGAAAATTTATAAACAGATGATTCCAGTGCGACAGATGCGCGAACGGACTGAAATTGCTTACAATTCGATTGTCGGACCCTGTAAAATAATGACAGTAACGCGGTGCACAAATGCTACTACATACTTAAATGGTTAAAAGCTTTTGAAGCTGAAGGAACCAAGAGTTAACACCAATAAGAACAATATAAATAAGCAAAGAACACTGACTTCAGTAAATATCAACAAAAGTGTTTGCTTATAAAGAATGTTGGAGACATAACAGAGTTGTAAGAAAAACCATTCAGAAGAGGCAGAAACATTGCTGTCTCAAAGCCTGTTGTTAATATGATGAGCACCAATGAGGTGTATAAAATTTGTAGAGCAAAATCCCATCTGTTGACATACAACAGCCTCTGTTTAAACTCTTAAGCTCATAAATATTTTAGTATATTGTATTATATATTATACTTATATCCGAAAGTCTGTGCAGCTCTTGACATATTCAACAAGTTATTATTAGTTAAGCAGCAGAAGCGTGTTATTACATTAAAAATGTTATCTGCTTTGCTTCTATTTATTTATATATATATTTATATAACGGGGTATGCATATGAAGTTTTTTTGTTTTTTTTCGAAAATATTCATTGACRCAGCTGCAAGCTTTCACAACCAGTGAAAKAAATAGGGGCTTAGGCACCTCTAAGTGTGAGTTCTAAAATKTAACGGGAAGTTTCTTCGCCGTACAGCTTCTATCATTTTGTTCGTTTTTGTTTACCCACCCTACTCCACATAACGTTAGACTATAAATTACAAGTGTACGTTGTCAA
Organism: Bactrocera latifrons; assembly: GCF_001853355.1. Taxonomy (NCBI): domain Eukaryota; kingdom Metazoa; phylum Arthropoda; class Insecta; order Diptera; family Tephritidae; genus Bactrocera; species Bactrocera latifrons. The sequence continues at coordinate 8,171 of NW_017535162.1, forward strand.
ATATTAGGATTAAATGACAGTAAATTTAAGAAACAACACATAAAAAGCTTTTTACTGCGATAGGCGATTTCAGAAACTGATATATGAGCATCAGGAAAACTTTTATTTTTCTGCTTTGCTGCAAGAATAAGTGGATTGAAGTTCACAAAATATTTATTAAATTTCAAAACATATATTTTTTATATTAAATAGGAATGTGGCAAAAAATTCCGAAGAAATTTATCTTTCCGGGATGCATGGTCAGCTAAAGCATATTTTCTCGCTTGGCATTTTGAAAAATAGAATCTGAGACATCGCTAAGAAATCCACTTCAGGTATGAGATATTCTGCCTTACAGTTTTCTATTTTTTCTAATTATTAGAAAATAATTTAAACCGCTTTCTCATTAATTACTTGGAATAATATTTTCTTGCATAAATTTTGTAGGAAACTGAATGCTTTTCAAAAAAAGCGTGTTACGATGCTTCGTAAACTTAACCAAAGCAAAGTAACATTTTAACGATGTGTACAATTCTAAGTAATCACTGGCGCGACAAAATGACTTTTTCACCGCCTTTATAGTCCCGTGGACATAATTTAAGGGTGAATAATATAAGGTGGGTTCCAAAGTAAGCAGAACTTTTTGAATCTAGCGTGAGGACATAAATGACGATCAACATGTGGGCCAATCAAAATCCGTTATCACCGGAAATTCCATCGAAACTGGGCATGAATTTATCAAAAATCAGCAAAAATCATCACTGAAAATCATGGAAATGGTTTATTCGACCAAAAAGCACATATTACATATTACGCCTTCTTCCTTTCCGGAAAAATGCATTTTTCCATGAAAGAAAACGCATTATACAGACGTAGAGGCCAATTAAAAGGCTTGCGCCGGCATACTGGCGGCCATACTGGCCAACGAGCTAAAACACTCGTTCGTCATACTTTTGGACCGTGCAAAAAGTCGTATTGAAGCAGAAGGAGACTTTTTTGAATAAAATAAATTGATTTTGCCGAAAAAAACATTACTTCTGTTTTTTTTTAAGTCCTGTTTGTTTTGGAAAATGTATATAAATCATTTGAAACTGCATACAGTTATTATTTGCATTATCACATCATTCCACCAGCGCTGCATGTGTTGCTGACACTTGTCTCATAAATATTGTATATGAGGAGTTGCGCTTCAAGTACAGAATGGTATGATTCTTCATGTGTAAGCTTTTCTATATTCCAAAAACACAAGAAAAACCATTAACCTATGTTGTAATTCAGGGGTTATGTACATTTTATGAGTTCGAAAACTCGATATTTTTATTGCATTTTCTTAAAGTACATCCTTTTAGGATTACTTCTTAAAAATTTCGTAGAGATCTGAGCACTAGAACAAAAGTTACAGCTGTCAACAGGGCCCTTCTCCTATGTGCTTCGAGTACGTGCCGTTCGCGATTATCTCAAAATGCTTAAAAAAGTAATTTTAAAAATTTTTTACTTGCTGCTTGAAAATTAAAATATCTGATATTTGAACGAAGGATTTTTTATTTGAGCAAATGTCTTTTTTTGTTTTTGAAGGAAAAACTAAATTTTTAGACCCACAAAAATCGATATTTTCAGTAAAATCATAACCATTTGCGTACAAAAGTTTATTTCGAAAAATCCAGTATTTGCAAAAAAAAATCTTAAAAAACCGATTTTTAGTGTATGTAACCCCTTAAACAACAATATCCTCTACAAATACAAAACATTTCGTACAGCACTCTGATTTCATTCGGGAAGGTGGTATGGCATCCATATGCTATAATGGTTTGATCTCAAACATTTCTTCAGGATAGGCAATTTCGTTCGGGTGTAGAATTCGTTCTGGAGAAACTTGCGATAAAATCGCTGAATTGATCGAAACAGGCCGGCATAGTAGCACCGTAGCATCGGTCAAGAGCTGGGCAATTTTATGAACAATTGAAAATTCAATAAAAATACCGCAAGACTTTTTTGACAACCTTATATATATTTGATGTACAACAGTAACAGACAACAACTACACAAGTGGAGAAA
>NW_017535162.1:11885-13346 GCF_001853355.1 Bactrocera latifrons
ACAAGTACAAATTTTAATGTCTAATTTCGGATGCCGACATAACTCTATTATTCTAAAGTGTTACCTTACTGCGTTTGCCATTATTTGCAATAAAAATTTTCAATGAAACTTTTGAGGAGAAAAGTTTTACAGCGGAAATTTGAGAACGTGTGAGCAGTAAAATTGGTGGTTGTGAACAAAGGGCTAAGAATACGCAGAAAATTATAAAATATTTATAAAGTCAATCACGTTTTTTCGTACCTATTTGTAGGTATTGCAAAGGATTGGTTATGCATCTGCTTCACTTAACCTATATCGATACCAGGTCATATATCTAAAGTTTGTTTGTTAGGACTCTATCATTTGATAAACTAAATGAGTACAGAAATAAAAAGAAGTCATTCGGTGCCAAATCAAAACTTTACGGTGGACTATTCATCAAATATATGTTTTAAGTGCTCATAAATACAGTATATTTCCCTACAAAGTTGTAAATGAAATATTAAATTAATACATGCACGCATTTACTAATTTCAGCTAATCCTTTTATTGCACTTCACTTCATTTTATTCAAACTCAAATATTTAAAACAGTGCAAAGAAAAATGGTGTTCACGTTTTTGCTACCGGAAAATATGCTAGAAATTACAATTACCTTAAGTAGCTACACTTTGTAGTTACATGGCATACGTCAAGACGTGCAAATTTCTCAAGCCACCGCTCAGTGACAATGTTTTAAAGTTGAAGGTTGGATGAGTATACATTCAAAAGTTCGCTTGGAATTTCAGCGTTATTCTTATAGCAATAACAAGACAAAGCGATCGGTCTCACAGCTACAAGCACTTTTTGCTTTCAAAATTCAAATTCCCTTGCGTTGACTGCAGTTAGCGTTAGAATTTATGGTAACGTTTATTATTGCCGTAATTAAAAGCCTTCCAAAGAGAAAAATGAGTTCATGCATATCAACCATAACAAATTGTCCACACTGCGCTGCAGAATATTTGCGGCAGGGTAATAAGATGTGGTTTTATAGTTTTATGGATATATATCTTTTTAAAAAGGTACATAAACGAATCTCTACTCAAAATGCTCAAACTCATCCAACTATTTTTCCTGGTATTTCTATTCTAGGCAATGCCTTTTATCATATAATTTATCAAAATCACGTGAGTTTTAAAATTATGGAGGTTTGGTCTTATTGAGGAATTACTAAATGAAGTTAATGACGATGCAAACTATTAAAACGTGTTATAACGCATAACGAAACATAGGTTTACGGGTATGACGTTGAACCTATAGTTCAATCGTCTCCATTTTATCTATTTGCGCTTGTCGAATATATATATATAATATATCGCCAGCTGCTAACAACGCTGCGGCAGTTGGGATGTCAAATAAATAAAGTATTGTCCTCAATACCCTTCTCTGGAGCATACGCGCTTGTATCGGTTGCAAGTTTGAGCATGCGTCCTTTTGTTTAATG
>NW_017535162.1:15191-17051 GCF_001853355.1 Bactrocera latifrons
CACAAAATATATGAAGAATGGGGACTTCTTAAGACGTGCTAATATATTTCTTTTAATGCATATATGTATAACGTTTTACACTGCTGTGTACATAATACATTTTACATATTGATTGATATTAATGATATAAAGCGAGACAAAGTTTGAAATTATTATATTAGGTAAATGGGGCTGCGGATAGTACTCATCCCATTTTTGCACTACGACATGTCATTATATAGGTAAGTTAACTAAAAGATTGACCAACTCATATACATGATAATAAAACCGATCATGAAAATCCTCACATCATGTATAGGCGGCTAGAGGAAGTATTGATCCGAATTTAGCCCTTTGGGCATAAAGACATATTCTTACTAGAAAAGTATGTTTCTTGAGTACCATTAAGATAACTTACGTTTTGACTTACTATATCTACACAGTGTATAGTCAAAGAAATTCTTTTTAATCTTTTTTTAAGATATCTTACTTATTGATCGATATACACCATATAAAATTAATCGGAACTTACAAGACCTTAACCTGTTAAATATACGAGGGTTATGGTAACCAATGACTGCATAGGATTTACCCATTTTAACAACTCACGCAGCAGGGAAATACATTTTTTTAGTTTCATTGTTATATCTTAGATATTTATCGCTACTTTCGATAAAAAGTCAACCACCATACTCCGGTTCACATATTCGTTTTCTGGGGCTTGATTAATTATAATTCGATTTAGATCATAATGAAACTTAATTATTACAATACTGTGCATTACTTATAAAACTATATTATATTTAAGTTTGAGTTTTCCTGGCAGCTAAAAATGCAAGTCCTCTTGTCAATTGTTTATGCCGCGATGCCTGCTGACAATAATTTACACATTTATTTTCAATTACATAATGCAAATATACCAACGTATGACTGTACAACAAAAATTTGCGGGTAGGCGCCAATGTGTCTAAAAGCATGCGTTGAGATATTTTCTTTGTTTTTCCACCAAAAAGTATTTCTGCAATCTTATGCCGCCTTTTCGGCTGTCAAAGTTCATCTAAGCAAAGCATACATCAATAAAGGCGTGACAATGGCTGTTAGAAATTGTATACAGTTGCCACAAAATGCTAAACAAACTTATATTTGTGGCAAGCAGCCAGAATACGCAAACTAGAAGGCTGCTATTATTTTAGTCCCTTATTTGCAGCAGATTTGCATACGATGAAAAATTCTTTGAGGAGAAAATGAAAGGCGTATTTTTTTCACAGCTCCTTTATATAGAGCTCTATATTTTCAAAAACCTAACTCATAGCAAAGTGAAGTTTTGTGAATGCCAAAAGTATGTTAAAAGACTCTAAAATATTGTGTATATTGAAATTGGTTTTATCGTATTGCAATATATCTCGTTTGTTTGTGTTTTGTGCTGTTGCTTAGAAGATGCTAAAAATCTTAAATTATGTTTGGCAGAAAAATATGTGCAATCTAACCGTTTACAAAATTCAGTTTTCTCTTCGTGAATAAATAAGATAAATAAATATCTTATACTACTGCCAATTGCGAATGCGATTTGTTGTTCTTCAGGCGGGAAAAACKGTTATTCGAACCTCATCATAGTTGGGCTATGAAACATCTATTCCTTCTACCTCGAATTGGTTTCACTAACTCCAGATTTTACACTCTACGTCTCCGCAGACTGAAGTAGTGTTCCCTCCATGATTTAAGTATGCTCTGGGCATAAGTCACTAGATCACCAGTAGGTATGCTGTGGTCTTGAAAGCCTCTGTTAGTCACCGCATCTTTTCGTAGAATTTTCGGTCAGTTCTCAAGCTCTTCATAATCACGTATTTCGGCATTTTTAATTCTTTTTCTGTGTGCATTTGT